>NC_056725.1:937458303-937673303 GCF_019279795.1 Protopterus annectens | reverse complement strand
AATCACCTTGGCTGAGATGATTTTCCATCGACTGGGCCAGCCATGCTGTGTCCTTTTTTGCATTTCCCCTCGAGAACAAGTGTAAGCAGGTTCTTTGCCCTGATACCCCAGTGGATACGTCTCAGAGGAATGTTGTGCTTCACTCTTAGCACTCAAGCCTCCTTTATACTTACCCCCCCTTTACCCCTCATCCCCAAATTTCTCCAGAAAGCATCTCAGTTGAAGAGCACACTTATCTTCATTGCCTCTTACTGGCCTCATCAGATCTGTTTTTTCATCTTCTACATCTCCCTGGATTCTGGATCCAACTCCAGACCTCCTGTCTCACCCAGACATTTCAGACCTCAAGTTGACCACATGGTTTTTGCATTTCCATTGATTTCTAGACAGCCCAGGCTCTCTTCTCCCATCCGTCATATCTTATCTTCCCATAAAGCGTCCACTAGAAAAATGTATAAAAATAAATGGAAAAGGTTTTCTGTGCCCACAAAAATAATTTAGACCCCATTTTCAGTAGCGGTGTCAGGTGTTATTGACTTAGTAGGTACAATTTTCAGTGAGGGTGCTTGCTCCTCAACTATTACTACTGCACAATTAGCCGCCATTTCCAACTTTCATGTAGGAGTAAATAATTCTACTTTTAACTTCCTCCAAGCTTTGTAAAGCTTTTCTCAAAGGAACCTACATACATAGACATCCTTTAAAGGATCCTGTTCCTCCTTGTGATCTATATATTATTGTTCAGGCCTTGACTCAGCCTCCTAATGAGCCATCAGCTAGATCTGATCTAAAATTTTTGACCTGGAAATTTGTTTTCCTAGTTGCTATCACGTCTGCCAGAAGAGTGAGCTTCAAGCACTGTCTTTTTCACAAAGATATTTTTTCTTTACTGATCATTCCTTCCTTTTTACCAAAGATGGTGTCTGGATCAATCTCCTAGTTTTCTTTCCTAACTTTTCAAATAAAGTAGAATATACTAGGATGTCCACAGACAATTTTCTACCTTCACATAACCAAAGATTATGAGAAAAGCTGAAAAATTTTTCCTTTTCTGATTCAAAACTAGGCAAACGAGTTTCTTAAGTCACTAACCAAGTGTTTGACTGACTGTGTTACCTTTGTTTATGAGAAAGTGGGCTAGCCTTTACCAAAGCAGCTAAGAACCTATTCCACAAGGTCGGTGGTGACTTTGTCAGCCTTCTTGTCTAGAACTTTCTTCTACAACTTGAGCTAATCCTCATACCTTTATTGCTCATTGCAAATTAGATCAAATCTCTAGGCGAAGAGCAGCCTTTGGCTCAGCTGTGCTCTGCAGTATCCTTCCTATGAGATTTCAGGATTTAGGTTGCTGGTGTCTCTTTCCCAGTTGAGGAGTGAATGAAAATGTCAACAGTTAGTTATGTACTCACCATAACGATCTGTCTGTGTTGTCAATTTTCTTTCTTCCTCCGCTTCCCAGGCAGCTTACCCCGCTTGTTTAACTCCTTGATAGATTGAAAAGTTTTGGAGTAGCCTCTGTTCTTGCTTGAGCCCCAGCTTCCATTCCTTTCTTAATTTTCACTGCACTGTATATATATATATATATATATATATATATAGACAGCAAACTAGATGTCAGGTATGTTAAGTGGCTGGAACATTACGGGTAGTGGGAGGAGCTTGAGAGTTGAAGTGTTTTATGATCTGGAAGAAGTGGCAGAGTTGGATATGGGGATCAGATCTGAACCCAATTGGAAGAATGAAAGTAGACAACACAGATGGAACATTATAGCGAGTACATAACTTTTTGCCTGTAACATCACTGATTGTTTACTCCGTGATCATATAAGTATAACTATGGTACATCATTGTGACTTGCTTAGTTCATTTTGATCACCTATATCTTCACCGTTGAGACTGTTGTACTTCAGTTCTGTTTCTTTGATGTGGTTATTAGAGCTTTTTGTTTAGATAACATAGCAGCATTAAGTATATAAAAAAGCTTAATGGTTCATTCCGAATTTAGAGCAATTATTGT
The DNA here is from genome assembly GCF_019279795.1 of Protopterus annectens. Lineage (NCBI taxonomy): Eukaryota > Metazoa > Chordata > Ceratodontiformes > Protopteridae > Protopterus > Protopterus annectens. The sequence continues at coordinate 937,671,286 of NC_056725.1, read as the reverse complement.
CAAAACCAAAGGATGAACTCCTGTAGAATACTGAGGTCAGAATCGTACCTCTCAATTTCTAGACATTAAAAGTCTGGACAAAGGCTTTTGAAAGGATGTTGTATCTGGCAAAAAATCTATCTGGATAGCTAAGTAGTGTAAAAATTGTATACAAGGAATAACTTCTCTCACATCTGCTAAAATTCTGGGATGCCACTCCGAAATACTAGTTTAAAAAACAGTCTTTGATGGATGCTGTGTAGTCTGAATGTTTGGCTATCACTAGCATTAAACACCAAGCTCAAGAGAAAGGCACTGTCCATGAGACTACAACTTGTAGAAGCAACGGGCTGACCAGAGAGTTAAAATGCATCTTTACCATATACTTAAAGGGTCACCTGCTTTTTTCATTTTGCCAAGTTTCCACTTAAAGGAAAAATAAAACTTGATATGCAAGCAGATGTTAACATCTTTGATCGAGATGTAATGACCCTCAGGACTCTGAGATTGATATTTGCCAAAGGACATATTTAATCAATTACTGATTGATTAACATTTGTTTACTTGGAAAGTCTTGACTAGATAATTTTGTGTTTTCAGCAGAGGCTCAGGGAGAAAAGCTCCACAAATATAAGAACAGAAGATAACTATATGTCAGTGAAACTGGCATCATATTACAGTATACTGTAAATATATAGATTAATGCAAATGTTAATACACATATCCCATAGAAGAATCATATAATACCATCATTAAAACAAGATAAGTACAATGTGTCATTTAAACATGGTGACATGTTTTGTTATAAGTGAGTTTATAACTCACTCATAAAGTAGATATCGGAGTGGAACATTCAAATAGTGGATAAAGAATAAGAGAAGAATGGAAGAGAAGTGAAAAATAAGTATTTGTTAAAGGTGATAAGTGGAGTAGGTATGGGATATGGGAGGAATGAAGTGAAAGCAAGATTGAGTAAGAAAAAATAAAACAAGGAAAAGGAAAAAGTGTGCATGTCTGTGGGTATTAGAGGGAGTAATTGCTGAAAATGGCAGACAGGAGAGTCATGTGTGCAAAGCCAGGAGCTTGAGAGGAATTGTTTTAGTTGCAGCTTAAAAAAATGAATGCCATGTAAACCTTGGCTGTGGATGATTGTCACTGTTGAAGTGACACCCTGACCCCATGTGCAAAAAATGGGGAAAGGGGGTTATGGATGGATGGATTGCCCTGATTAGTGCAGGAATTGTAGTCCAGGCATTTGATACACAGTGTGTGAGTACAGAGTTTGACCACAGTTTTTATAAGACTTTTAGACGCCAGAAGATCTAAGATGACCGAGGGGTAGTGGTGGGGATTTGTACTAATAACTGGGCAGGAAGTGGGATTGTATATTAAGAGAACTGTACATTAAGAGAAATTGTGTATAATTTGGCTGGTTGGATATTTCTCGTCAAGTTAGAGTTTTTAGGGCAGAACAGTGATGTGTTCTGTGATTTGTATTAGCAGGAAATCTAGCTACCTTTGTATTACTGTGCTAGTTTAGATTTTAGGAAGGGCTGAAGATTAGTTAAGATGAAAGAACCATATAACAGAGAGAGTAGTAGGTATTTAGTGGCATGTGTGATGCTGGTGGATGCAGTAAGGAATTTTGTTGACTCTGTATAACATTCCTGTTTGTGGACTTTTTTTATATTGCTCTGTATTTGAAGATCATATCTGAGGATGCCATTTATTGCAACACCCACATGTTTTGTATGGGATATCACTCAGTATTCAGCACCCACTCTCCTGTCCTAATTTACCAAAGAAGGGTGAAATGGGTCTTGAACCTTCTGCGTATTTGTGGACAGCTTTTCAGTATTTTGTAACGAGAGCCAAGGAGTGCAAGCAGTTTGTGCAACTGTTACTATCCTTTGTGACAGGCAAACAGGCGAGGACAGTCTGAAAAGTAATTACATTTTATGTAAACAATGAAAATGACCTGCACAGGAGCCTATGAAAATCCATTCAACCATGATAGTAGCCTTCTCGAAGAATATCGTGGCTCAAAATATCTGTGAATCAGTCACATGGAGTATACTGCACACCTTTTTCTGGGCATCAGAAGCAAAGCAGATTTTTTATAGCTGTACCAGAGTATGCCGTGATCTTCCCAACCCCTTGGGGAACTACTGCGTTAATACTCCATGTATTTGTAAGGAATCATACTGGAGCAGTTACTCCTTAGATTAACACAGTACAGTCATGTGACTATGTTCCGTTTTATGATAGTGTGAGTAGATTTATTGTTGCAGTATAAAATACTACTCGCCATCTCCCTTGTATAGGGATCCTTCCCTCAGCTGCCTTAAATGGACAGGGAACTAGAGGAGGAAAGGTGTCCGATACCAGGAAATGGTCATTTTTTCCGCACTTTACTCGGGGAAATCTTAAATGGGGAGGTAAGGGTGGCCTATAGCTGTGCTCTAGGATTATAGCTCCAGAAAATCAGGAGATAAGGAACAACAAATTCCCCATGGTCATTATACACCAGAGATAGAGGCATTGCCTTACCCCTAAGACTGAGCACGCATGTTAGAAGCCATCCTGCCAAAAAAAAAAATAACTTGCAGCTTTGCTGTGTGGATGTCAGTATGGTAGATATATGCCTGCAACTGTGTGGATAAGAAGTCATACTTAGTAGTGTCACTGTGCAGACATCTGCCATTATGGTTGATGTACTTATCCATCTGTGTACTGGTCCACTTCCTTCATCTTCCAGAAGTTGTCTTAAAGGTGCAAAAGACTAACAGAAGAATGACCACTATGCACATGATTATAATAAATGTTATCTATTTACTTGTTTTTGTTGATCGGGTAAGTGTGAACCTTTTCAGTGGAGTCCTTAATTTTTTTTTTTTTGTTTTTTTACATGCGGTTATTGGAAATATATTGTATTACACACACACACACACACATATATATATATATATATATATATATGTGTGTGTGTGTGGGTCTACTTCATTTGATCGAAAGACCATTTGACCTAAACCCATTTGATCGAAAACCAGTATTCAAGGCATAAAACTGAGATTTGTCCCCCTCCCCAATGTCGTGCGACCCTGGAGTTGGTATATATAGTTAGGGAGGTGGGGGGTGCAGTTTCGTTTCCTTTAAAAGAAGAAAATAAACTATATATACCAACTCCAGGGGCGCACGACATTGGGAAAGGGGGACAAATCTCTGTTTTATGCCTTGAATACTGGTTTTCGATCAAATAAAATTTCAATCAAATGGGTTTAGGTCAAATGTTCTTTCGATCAAATGAAGTAGACCCATATATATATATATATATATATATATATATTTATATATATATGTGTGTGTGTGTGTGTGTGTATATTTATATATAGATGTATATACGTGTTTGCATATACATACGTGTGTATATATATATTTATTTTCTTTTAGACGGATGAGTATTACAGTACAAAATCATAACTCATAATTGCAAAAATGCAGTGTCAATTATATAATAAATCCAATCATGAATGTAGTACATTTAATAACAAAAAGGCTAAAACGTTCCTTCATTCAAATTGGAAAATATTGCTTGTAAAACTACATAAGTTTTCAGGTGCAGAATTCAACTATAATCAAGTTTGTTTGGAAGGAAATAGTTAAGCTGAAGTTTCCGTAGCTACAAGCCAGAGAGACCAGTTTCTACACAGCTTTACCCTTTGCTTCCAAAACCATAGGTTCACCTCCCAGTTACAAATTTCACCAATCAGCTACTCCGGTTCTTTCAAAATTGAAAGATTGGGTTTCTTCCAGTGCCTAGTAATACATTTTTAAGCCAAAGTTTTGATCCCAATTAAAGCAACCTCTGGCATAGGCCTTTGCCATATGTATGGTTCTAATGGCAGTAGCAAGCTTGTAGGCTGGAGGCTTAGTCCTGGGTGAAGTCTTTCATTAAGGTTTAAAACTTGCCCTCTAAATGTGTCAAGCTTAGGGCAGTCTAGGAAAATGTGCTGCCATGTTCCTATTTGGGGTCCCTCACATGTCCAGCAGAATGAGTCTCTAGCTGTGGACATTTTGAATAAATGCTCAGGTGTGTAGAAGAATTTGTGCAAACACTGCCAACCAAAAAAATGAAACTTGAAATAGTAGTACAGTGAGAGATTACTTCAGCTTGAACGTCCTCCTGTATTGGAGTACTGAATGCTTTTCCCCAGCCCTCTCTTATTTTGTCGCTTTCCTTAGAGAAAAATCCTACTTGGTAACTGGTATATTTGACCCATTTTATTCTTACCTGTTAGTGTACCCCCATAATCCTTAGTATCCTGCTAATCAATTTAAGGTGATCTTGATCAGGAACTCCCAACAGCTTTAGTACCGTATATCTGGATGACACTTTATAGTAACTAAGAATATCTCTACTGGGCAGATGGTTTTGAGCAGAAAACTCTTCCCAGGCAATTAGCCTGTTGTCCACTTTAATGGGTTCCCAAAACAAGTCAGACAGATTGTTTGGTCCAGCATATGAAATCCAGTTTATCTGGGTACCTCAGAGGGCTAAGTACTACTGGGAGGAGCTTCTCTTTCCATTCCTGCACATTAAAGTCTCTGAAAATCCCATTTAAAATCTTCATGGGATGCTCTAGGAGTTTGCTGATATTCTGGGGAGCTCTATCCAACTTGAGGAACAACCTTCCATAGAAACCACGCAACGCATTGCATTTGCCAAGGAGGATATGTTTCTACATTGCCCTGAATTCACTTTCTGTAATGTTTTGAAATACTTTTACTTTTCCCACTTGTTTTAGGAAGGAGGGTGACTCTGCTAGATCCTGAGAGAGAGTTTTGAGGTGTTTGAGTTCTCCACGATATGCTGTTTGATTAAACGTGACAGGTATTGTATCCTTGACTAAGATGAAAAAAAGAATACTACATGAGCTAAGGCTTATGTAACCAGATAAAGGCAGTGGACTGGTTATCATGGACACATTGGTTTATGTGGCTAAAAAGATGAAAATGTTATATGCCAGTGATAGATCATCTCTTTGTCAAAAAAACAAATCAATTTGGCTTTTAGAAATGTTGATTTTATTTTGCACGACCATCTGCTTAAGGGTTTTATTGATAGAAACCTGTTTGTCCTTTATAGGTTCATAGGTAGGTACTAGGCTATTGGCCCAAGGGCCTACGTAAGCCTAGCCAGTAAGGTTCCGTAGCTTACACCACCCAAGAAAGTTATTTTCATGTGCCACTGTCCAGCAGAGAGACAGAAGTGACCCCCGGGGTGTATTTCCTATTTCCCATCCACTCATCAAGATTTTTCTTGGAGTGCTAAAGAAGAACTTTGCTTGACATAGATGGGTAGCTTGTTCCAGAGTACAGGAAGTCTCTGGGACAGGAATCTGTCCCTCCAGTGTGTCCTTTTTATTGTGGTGACAAGGTTCAAGTCCCTAGAGCATGTAGCTCGGAGGGATTTGGATTTCTTTAGGTGTAGCATGTCCAAAAGCTCTGGGTTTGACATAGCTTTATATGTTAGGCAGAGATCACCTTGGAGTAGGCGATAAGCTATGGAGTAAAGCAGGAGTTTTTTGAGGCAGTCAGTGTAGGGCATTTGTTTGAGGCCAGTAATCCTCTTTGTGAGGTACTTCTGTGGCCTTTCCAGCTGCTTGCAGATGTCTTGTGAGGTACATTCCAAAAGGGGCGTTGTAGTTTATAATGGGTCTAATGAGTGACGAGTAGAGGGGAACAATGACCTCTTTTTTCCTGGATGAGAACCCTTTTTATGATGAGGTGTGCCACATAGAAGGACTTCCTGACTACTGTGGCGATGTGACTATCAAAGGAGAGACTACTGTCCACCTGGGTCCCAAGGTCTCATCACGAATTCGGTGTTAAGTAGATTGCTGCCTATGTGGTTATTCCAACAATATTTGGAACACAAAAGGTCCATATAAACATTTCATACCCACCACTTAGACTTATAGTAGTGATTAGACGTTCAAAAACATGTCCACTAGTTGTCTGTGGATAGGGTTTCTTAAGACTAAACTAGGCCCTATATAGACGACCTTCTGTTTGTAACTGCAGATATAGTTGAGCTTTTTACGGTCATTCCCCATGAGCAAGGTTTAAAATAGTTTGAAGAGGTTTTGACAAAATGTAAGCTTATAAGTCAACAAGAGGTGAAGTTAGCTCTGGAATGGATGGAGTTAGTACTTGCGTACAACTTTATTAATTTTAAAGCTGAGTTTTCAGGCAGACAAGTAGGGTTGTTATGGGGGCAGCGTGCACCCCTATATATGTGAATTTGAACTGTGGCTATGGGAAAAAAATTCTTATTAAACTCGCCATTTTTTAAACATTGCTATCTTTTCACCTGAGTTTTGGACAACATTTTTGTATTATGGGTGGATGTCAGAGACAGTTAAATTTTGATTACCTCAATCACATTACTACTTTTTAGTGCATCCCTGTTTTAGTTATATTACAGGTGAACCTATTTAGGTGTACTTGTACAGAAGAACAAAGTGAAATCTTTCAGGCCTTATCTAAATTTTATATTGGAAAGTAAATTTTTCGAGCTCTTACCTACATTATACTAATGGTCATCCTATACATCAAAAAAGGCATATTGTAAAAGAGCAATTGGTTTGAGCAGCCCGGATGACATCAGAGTATGATGATTTTTTTTTAGGAGAAAGTAACAACACTAGAGCAATTTTTGTGCTCAGAGGTTATCCTGAAGATCTTCTCCAGCAGTGTATGGATGAAATAAGGTCAGCTAGTTTGTGGTACTAAATTTACCCCTTTATTGGGTACAGGTAAAAAAAGTGCAGGAGGATGTATGCTCCATTGAGGCACTGTTCTCTGCTTTACCAAATCCTTTGTATTGCAGTATAGACGATATCCTAAGAGAGTCAGGCAAATAGCGCTAAAATACTGAGACGTATTTTCAAAATTACCCAGTATGTTGCAAGAAGTTTTTTTTTTTCTTCAGACCCCCCCCCCCCCAGTATTTGTATTTAAAAGGGGTCAAATTTTGAAATAAATTCTTGAAAAGAAAGAAAAGGGGGTTACATTTCTGGAAGATTATCATTTGGGACATGTAAATGTGGGCATAAAAGCAATGCCCTTATATTGCTAATGCAGAGCAAATAAAAGTTGGCCCAAATGATAATATACTGGGCAGTAAAAAATTCAACAATTGCATGAGTAAATGAGTTATTTACATTGCTTGTTGTAGAATGTACCCATCATTTTATGTTGGGAAAACTGAAAGGTTTTTTTTAAAAAGTGAGTGTATGAGCATTTATATTAAAAGAAGGTAGAGACAAATGTGAAAACAGTACTTTTCTATTTTTTGTGCTTGATGTTCCCATTGACCCAAGATGGGGCCAGTGGGAAACTAAAATATTTGCAACTAAGATTAGATGCTGCTGCTGTTACTAATCCTCCAGGTTTAAATGACAACGTATCTATAGGGCATCAGTATTGAAAATGGGAAGTGCCAGATTGCGACCGATGTGTACTACTTGTTCTTTTTTATGTAACGTATTTTAAACACTGTATAAATAGTTATTGCATGCATATTTCTAACATAAGGAGCTTTTATTCAAGCTTTATTTACATTTTGCAGTGTTAATGCTTGGTAGTGTTTGTAAATGCATTTTAAAAATTTAGTTTATTTTTAACAGGAAGTGGTGTAATGTGATGACTTACAGGAAGTGAGGTAACTTGATTTGAATGTGAATGCTATATAAACCAGAGCAACCTTTCATTCTGTTTTTTTTTCTAATGAATCTGCTTTGACAGAAAAAAAGTGTTAAACAGATTTATTAAACCGTTTTTCAACACTGACTAGCTTTGTTCTCTGGTTTTGAATCATGAGTACAGCTGTTGTCACTGGATTATTTGATTCAGTAGGATTCACTTGAGTAATGTCAAATGTTCACAAAACCCATCTGATGTGGGTGGATCAGGTGTGGTAAACATTTCTTGTGCCTACTTGCCAAAATAATACACAAATTGTCATCAGCGTGTAGGACTGGTATGGGGAGATGCAGTGTCAGGGAGAGAGGGTCTTTACCTTCCTTAAAAATAATGAAGATTGTAGTGGCACCCCATGTATAGGGACCAACCAGTGCTTTCAGTATCTGGCTGAATATTTTTAATAGATCCTCCAAGGCCATTGTCCCAGTTGCCTAAATCAGCTCCAGAGATAGGCTATCTTTTCCCAGTGCTTTTCCGTTAAGTGCATTCTGCATTGCTGAGTGTAATCCCTTCCTAGATATAGGGGTGAACAAGGATTTTCCAGTGGCTTCCGACATCTTTGATAGTACCACCTCAGTCAGGAAACTGCCTGACTCTTCGTCCATGTCTGACTGTGGGTTGTCCCCTAGGTATAATGTGCTGTAAAGGTCTTGGAAGACTTTAATTTATCCATGGATTTGGACTGCATACCCTGTTTGAGGATTTCTTATTGTCGTTGTAAGGCGACGAGCAATCTGAGATCTCAGCTTGCTAGCTAATGACTTATGGGCTTCAGAAGAGTATCAAAAGTCCCTCAGTTTTAGGGTCATAAGAGTCTTCTGGAATTCTATGAAGTTATTCTCTTCCTGAAGGGAAGTCTGCTTTCTGCAATTCTTGTTACTTGCTCTCCAGTTCCCTAATATCCACTTCTTGGTCTTTTCTTTTTTTGAACCAAAAATTTAGATAAGTTTCTCCAGTCTGTTGTTCTGTTCCAGTGTTGAGCAATCCCCCAATTGGTTGAATAAGGGTACTCACTCAGGAGTAACTTCTTGCTCCTCCCAGTTGTAGCAAAGTGTCCATTCTTTGAATCTTATTTAAATATTCCTAGCCAGATAAAATAGTGAAACTTGGTCGAGTGAGCCAACAAAATCCAAGGTCCTGTCAATTCATTATGGATTAGGTATCTTTGTTCAGCCAAGACAAAGATTTTTATCAGTCCAAGAAAATGAGTGGTAGCAAGTGAAAGGAGGCTTGCCTGTAGAGGCCCTAAGCATAATATCCATTAACCCCATGGCCTGGAAATATCTACATGTAAGCAGTAGTGAAGACAGTATTCCATTCCCCCACAAAAACTGCCAGGCCTTCCTTAAATGCCATTGACTCTCTACATCATGTGGCCATGTGGTCAAACTTTCTACCAGAGAGGATGTACACAGTGGCTAAATGAATTCTCAGAGGACCCAGCCAATCTCGATGTGACATGTCTTGAACCATCTGAGAGGACTTTCTCCACACGTGAGGAGTTACCCATTCATGCTAATATACAAACACCTCTTTTTTTTCCTGCTTTTAAACTTGAGCCCGCTTTATATTGGAAAATGGATTTAAATAAATTTCTGTATTCGCCACTGTGTAAATGTCTCTTGCAGGAGGAATACTGAAGGAATCCTAAGTTTGAGGGTAGCAAAACTTTTTGCGCTGCTATGAAAGGAGTTTAACCCATTAACATTACAAACTACAAAGTGATATACCATGGCTGTGTAATATATTCCATGTTAAGAACTCTTATCTTTTGTCTGGTGATCCTCCTTTCACTGTGCCTGCATTTTGCAACTGCACCAGACTTCTAAAGCATCTTCGTGCGTAAAGATACTGCAGTGAATACTAATAAAAGGAAAATATAGTCCCAATTTATTTAACATTTGTTTACCGGGATAGTCCGACTGGACAATTGTGTCCACTTTCAGCCAAGGCCCAGGGAGAAAAGCTCCAACACAGTACAGTTTTTACTAGTACATGTCATGTAAGAAGAAAAGAAAAAGAATGCTATACAAAATATTTATGTACTTACATTTTAGCGAGAACAGAAAAGCAAATGTATATACATGGGGGATTAAACAAGAGATTAAACATTTGTGTAACAGAGTAAACCAGTTAATGAACAATATAAGTATGGCAGAGAGGTTTCCTGAAGGATAAACATTGTGGCAGTAAAGCAGCTCAAACCAACATATCTAAAACCAGCAATCACAGAAATGAATATACTTAACTTTTACTGAAGTAACACCCAGAACTGTCCTGTGGACCAGGTTGCAGCCCAGTGTTTCGTTTTAATAGTTCCAGGCCCACTATGGGGAAGTTCCAGAGGACAAAGTCAAAGAAAAGCATTCACTACTTTCCATTCGTCATGTTTGGTGATCAGTGTCAAATGGGACGATGATGCTAATTTTTATTTCAGCTTCATTCTGTTTTTGCACAGTTCAGGACCGCCTCCCTAGGTTTGCTTGCCTCCTCTGTCTATGCATAGCAAGGAATCCTTCATGTGCAGGATGCTCATTTGTATTAGAGTTACTTGCAATGTATTCTAGCCTGCATTGTGCCTAGTCTTGATCTAAAAAAATTTACTTGAACCCCTGGTAATTCAACTTTAAAAGTTCCAGGATAAATAGGACAGAATATGTTGTGCATTATTCTTGTGAGGTTTATGGCTGGGAGAAAAGCACTGCATTGATGTCTGATCTTTGGGTTATAATCGTGTTACTACCCTGTAAGGAAACAGTTTTGCCTGGTGTCCAAAGTGATATCCTTATGTATTCCTTGAGATAAAATGTAGTCAGTCTCATTAATATTTTATTTATTTATTTACATTTGTTAACCGAGTAGTGATCGACTGGGCCAGTCTTGGCAGCAGAGACCCGGGGAGAAATGCTCCAGACAAATTATGTTACAGCAAATACAAACAACAATTATTAAGAATGCAGTAGATAATAAAGCACAATACAACAGTACAGTAGTTAATATGTAATTAATTATTAGTAGTTAATAGTAGTTAGTAATAGGAGTCAATATTAGTTAATATGGGTCGTTACTGGGATTTCCTGTGCACTGCTGGGGTAGATGCCCTTTGAGCATGCTCTATATGTAGATGTTCTTCGTGTTTCAGTCATTACATTTGGGTACTCCTGCTGGCGGGTTGCCCTCAGTCGGCCTGAATTCCAAAGTCTTGGGTCCTGCATTGGCTACTGTCGCCAGGTCATCAGGGGTATAAAAGAAGCAGGCGACGTCATTTTCTTCAGTCTTTCTTGCCACACGGTGCCCGAAGCAGAAGCAGTTTGCAAGTGCCAGTCGGCTGACTCCTGAGATTTTTGTGTTAGAGTTTCAGACCTGAAGTCTTCAGTAAAGCTAAGTACCGCGTTGGGGAAACTTTTTTCTTGCTCCAGACCGATGTCAGAAAAAGTTAATAATTGTATTTCGTGTGGAAAGCAAATACCTCATAAGAACTTTCATTATTCCTTGCCTAGGCCCTGATCACAACGTTTCTGTTTGTCGGTTTTGTGCTAGATTTAACCAAAGCACTGTTAAGCGTCAAGCGTCAGTATGATTTTGCTTTAAACTATTTTGTACGCCGGTTTAATTATCCAGAAATTTCATCGGATAGCCATCCGACTATCGGAGTTCACAAAAAACGCAAAGAAAAGGAGAGAGAGAAACAACTGAGGTCCAAAACCGAAGATGAAGCTTCTCCTAAGCCAGTCGCCGGTTCTCAGTGAGGCGCTTTCTCAGCCCCTGACACCCGCTACTTTAGAGTCGCAGGCTGCTACCTACTCCCATGTGGAGTTGGCTATGCCGCTGGAAACTCAAGGTGTTGGAGCCTCGGACACTATTCCCTCAGATGGGTCTGTTGGGTCTGGAGCCGCTGAGCAGGCACCGGCTTCTGAGGGTGTATTCAGACCTAAACATCTTTACATTAAACCGACTTCAGCTTCAGAGGCAACGACTAAAGCACCTTTTAAAGCAAAGAAACAAACTCAAGAGCCACATGGACAGGCCTCTATGCCCAAACAACAGATGCTCAAAATGGCCGAGGACTTGATTACCTTGATCAGGGGTTCCCATCCCTCTCCTGATAAGAGGCCTAGGCAAGAAGACTGACTGTGACTCTTCATAGGTTCATACTAGGCTATCTGCCCTAGGACATTTATAAGCCTAGCCAGAGTGTGTTTGGCTTTCGCCACCCATTTTAAATAAATTTTGCTATGCCCTTTTTCGAGGTTAGTATACTGTGCCTCTGTCTAACAGTGACACAGAAGTGATACCCGGGGTAAACCCTACGATCTCCCATCCACTCATCAAGATTCCTCTTGAAGAGAGTCAATGAGGGACTCTACCTAACCTGGACTGGGATTTTATTCCAGAGTGAAAGGAGCCTCTGGGTTATGAATCTGTCCCTCCAGCATGTCCTATTTATTTCCGTGCTGAGGTTCAAGTCTCTCGAGCGTGTAACTCGATGGGATTTTGATTTTCTGAGGTGCAGCATGTCCGTTAATTCCGGGTTGGACATGGCTTTATATGTCAGGCACAGATCGTCTCTGAGCAGGCGGTATGCCACTGAGTAGGGCTGGAGTTTCTTTAACCGGGCAACATATGGCATCTGTTTGAGCCCTTTGATCCTCTTGGTGAGGTACTTTTGGGGTCTTTCCAGTTGCTGCAGGTGTCTGGTAAGGTACATCCCAAAAGGGGCACTGTACTCGGTTATGGGCCTGATGAGGGATGAGTAAAGAGGTACGATGACCTCCCCTTATCTAGATGTGACTCCCTTCATGATTAGGTGGGCTATATAAAATGTTTTTGTAACCACTTTGGCCACATGGTTGTCAAATGAGAGATTGCTATCAACTTGGGTCCCCAGGTCCCCAATTACTACTTTTGTACTTAATGGATTACCACCTATGTGGTAATTTGTGGGCACTTTGTTTTTGCCATAGGGGATGACTGTACACTTTTTGGTGTTTAGCTTGAGGCCATGGCTCTGGCACCAGTTGTCTGTTTCTATGAGGCCCTTTTGGAGGATGCTTGTGTCGGCTGGAGAGTCGATTATGGCGCCCAGTTTGCAGTTATCTGTGAACTTGGTCAGCCACAGTCCTTCCGTGTTGGCCTGTACCTCCGAGAAATATATCCCGAACAAGAGAGGTCCCAGGACTGTGCCTTGTGGGATACCACTTGTAACTGGTTTGGAGTCTGACATGGCTCCAGCAATTCTAACCATGTGGGTTCTGTCCTTGAGCTAGTTTGTAACCCATCTAGTGACATAGGGGTTTATATTTAAGCTGGTGAGCTTATCTATAATGCCCAAGTGGGGTATTGTATCGAAGGCTTTTGCGAGGTCCAGGTAAGCTGTGTGGACCAGCTTCCCCTCGTCAATGGCCTTGGTGACTGTTTCAAAGAAATCGACCAGGTTTAAGAGGCAGGATCTGCCCTTAACAAAGCCGAACTGGGTAGGATCCAGTGTCTGTAGGTCCCCAATATCTTTATTTATAAGGTCCATGATGATTCTTTCCATAGCTTTGCAGACCAAGCTAGTCAGGCTTATGGGGTGATAGTTTCCAGGATCCGTTGAGGCACCACCTTTGTGGAGAGGGACCACTGTTGCTGTACGCCACTCTTTGGGTACATATCCTGTAGTAAGGCTGAGACTGAACAGTAGTTTTACGTTTGGGTTTAGCTCTTTTTGGAGTTCATGTAGGACGCAGCCCGGGACACCGTCTGGTCCCATTGATGCTGTGTTTTTTGCTTTGGAGAGGGCGGCTCTTAACTGAGCATCTGAGATGTCAGGGGGGCAGCACTCTGCTGGGATAGATATTTGCCCTTTTGGTGGGGAGGGGAGGGGAGAAGTTTGCGCTGAACCTGTCAGCTAGGATGTTGGCAATGTCTCTGGGGTTCGGTGTATTTTTTGTCATTTTGGACTAATTCTGAGCATATCTGGGAATTCCCACCTAGGTTCCTAACATAACTAAAGAAAGCCTTGTGATTATCCTTCATGTCCTGTGCAATTTTTCTCTCGAAGCTGGCCTTAGACGATTTTATGAGTGCCCGTAGTTTTTTGCTAATACTGATCAGAGATGCCTTCCCTTTTTGGGATTTTGCTCTATCATATGTAGTAGCTTCCTCCTTCTATTGTATAGTTTGTTTATGGCTGGGGTCCACCAGACAGGACGTCTGCCTTTGGAGGATTGGGTCTTGGTTTTATTTGGGATTGCATGATCCATGTATTCCTGAAGGTGTTCATAGAATGTGTTTATAAAGGATTCTGCGGTCTGGGCCATATTTTCCACTGGCCCGGGGCCTTGAAGGATTCCACCTCGGTTTTGAGGAGTGTGAAATTTTCTTTAGAGAAGTTTTTCACTGTGGTTTTCTGGGCAGGGTGTGGGGTCGGGATGTGAATATCCAGTGAGATTAGTTTATGGTCTGATCTTACCAGTGAGGGATACACTTCTGGTCTGGAGCATAGAGTCCCCATGTTGGTGATCTGTTTCTTCTGATTCCTCTTCTGATCAGGAATATTCTCTTCCCCCCTATGAGGATTCTGATGCTGAGGAATCTATACCTTCATCTTCTCCTCCAGAGGACTATGCTTTTGGGGAAACCTTGCATACCATGAGGGAGCATTTCCACTGGGAGAGCCAAGATTTTTCAGAATCTAAAAAGAGGCTCAGGGATTTCCTTTTACTACCTCAACACAGGCTTCTAGCCATTCCACCTGTGTTAGACATTGTAGATGATGTGTTTTCGGAGTCTAGTCTGAATCCTGACTTCTTACCTCCTGCTCCTGTTAAGCCTGACAGATATTACAGGGTTCCTGACTCTCATAAATTCCTTTTTAAAAACCCTGCTTCTGACCCAGAATCTATTTCACAGGGTCCCAAAGGAGTTAAGGCTTCCGCTGCAAAAAACCCTACCCCCTCTGACAGGAATTCTAGGGCACTAGATAGATGGGGAAAAAGGTTTACACATCTGCTACCTTGGCTATAAGGGCCTTAAACTGTCAGTTTCATACGCTCAAATATCAGCAACATGTCATGGCATTGCTTAAACAGAAAATGTTAAACTGAATGTGCAGAAAACAAGGAAATGCAGGATTTTTTGCATGCAGCTGAACAAGTTGGAAAGCATACTTTGCAATGTGGTTTTGATTCTTTGGAGGCCTCCTGCAGGGCCACAGTTACAGGTTCTGTAATTAGGAGACATGCCTGGTTAAAGGAACAAAATCTGCCTGATCATGTCAAAGTTAAATTATTAGATGCACCTTTACAGCATGATACTTTGTTTGGTGTTAAGGCAGAAGAGGTGTTAAAGAAAATGGAGAACAAAGCTAAATCTATGCAAACTGTCAAACAAGGATTTTACTCAAGACTGTTCTTGGTACCCAAAAAAGACAAGGCCTAGTGTTCTTGGTACCCAGAAAAGACAAGGCCTAGTGACCAGTACTGGACCTATCTATTCTGAACACATTCCTGGATATACCAAAATTCAAAATGTTGACTTTGCAGCAGCTTCTGCCCATGCTGGGCAAGAATGCTTGGCTTGTGACTTTAGACCTAAAAGAGGCATACCTGCATGTCCCAGTCAGACAATCATGCAGAAGATACCTTGGATTCAAGGCTGGCTCAATGCATTACCAATTCTCTGCACTGCCCTTTGGCTTATCTACTGCACCCAGGGTCTTTACTAAGTGCCTGGCACCAGTAATTGCATTCTGCAGACAAAGAGGAATACAAATATATCCTTACTTGGATGACTGTCTAATTCAAGCAGAGAACAAGGACATTCTTCTACAGCATCTGGTGTTTGTGAAAAGACTTCTAACATGCCTAGGGTACACAGTCAACGAAAAGAAATCAAAACTAGTACCCTCTCAAGAGATAATATTCCTGGGTGCAAGCTTAAATACAACTGCCCAGATGGCTTATCTCACGCCAGACAAAGAAAGGCAAGTGACTACCTATTTCAAAATGTTGGCAACAAAGGCCCAGTTATCTGCAAGAAAAATTCTGCAGGCTTTGGGCTTCATGGCATCCTGCATCCTACTAATTCCATATGCAAGACTGCATAGGAGGAAACTTCA
This sequence comes from Protopterus annectens, assembly GCF_019279795.1. NCBI lineage: Eukaryota > Metazoa > Chordata > Ceratodontiformes > Protopteridae > Protopterus > Protopterus annectens. The sequence continues at coordinate 937,655,439 of NC_056725.1, read as the reverse complement.
GTGGTACCTAAAAAGTGTTTGGACTCAACATTGCCATAGCCTGGAAACAATGATTACTCTCATTCCCTGCCTGCAACAGGAGTTTTGATGGTGGGCAAAGGCTTGTTACCAGAACAAGGGACAGCCATTCACATTACCCCCAGCCAGGCAGACACTAACAATGGATGCTTCAGATCATGCCTGGGGGGCCCACATGGCAGGAAGATGCATTCAGGGCACATGGTCCTCAAACCAAATGCATCTACATCATTCAAAAGAGATGCTAGCTGTTCAAAATGCCCTGACAGCCTTCAAGGACCTACTTCATATGGGACAACTACTGATAAAGACAGACAACACCACGGTCATGTGGTATATAAACAAGCAGGGAGGCACACATTCTTACCCCCTTTGCAGACTAGCCATGACTTTGTGGGACACGGCATTGATTTACCAAGTACATCTGTAGGAACAATTCCTTCCAAGAAAGGAAAACACTCTGGCAGACGAACTAAGCAGAAACCTCATGGATCCCCACGAGTGGCAGCTGGATCCACAAGTCTTCAGCATGATAACAAGGAAATGGGAATGCCCGAACATAGATCTATTTGCCTACCCTCACAACTACAAACTAAACAGATTCTACACAAGGACTTATCACAGACAAGCATTGAAAGTGGATTCCCTATCAGTATATGCCTTTCCTCCACTGCCTCTCCTCCCCAAGGTACTCCTAAAGGTCAGACAAGAGAAACCAAAGATGATGCTGATTGCCCCAGACTGGCCCCGCTAGTACTGGTATCCAATCCTAAGGAACTTGGCTCAATGCCCAGCTTGGACTTTACCTCAAATACCTCATCTACTGTCCCAGCAAAACAATCGGATCCTGCACAGCCGACTCAGTACTTTAAACCTGGCAGCATGGCGAATAATGTAGTCATGCAAAATACACCTCTCAGTAAAGCTGTGATGGATGTCATTTTGGAAGCCAGAAGGCCTAGTACTAGAAAATCTTATGCAGGAAAATGGAAGAGATTCTGTGCTTGGAACCAGGCACAAGGAACTGATACAGCTGTACCAAATATTCCTCAGATTTTGCAATACTTAACTGAGATGCTGGACAAAGGCCTATCTTTTTCATCAATTAAAATTCATGCCTCTGCCATTTCGGCTCATTAAAATACAGAGTCACCAATCTTTTCTCATCCTTTGTTAAAGCAGTACCTCAGAGGAGCCAGTAACTTAAGGCCTCCAAGGAGATCACCAATACCTGCATGGGACCTCAACTATGTCTTGGAAAAACTCACCCTGCCTCCTTTTGAGCCAGCTGCTACTGCTGATATAAAGTTTTTATCTTGGAAAACAGCTCTGCTCCTAGCAATAACTTCTGCAAGATGGGTTTCAGAGCTACAGGCACTCATGGCTGTGAAACCCTTTATGATGTTTTATCCAGACAGGGTCTCTCTGAGGACAAACCCAACATTTCTGTCTAAGGTGGTGTCCACTGTGGCTCTTAACCAAACTATTCATCTGCCAACTTTTTATCCAAATCCACAGAACAAGTGGGAGATAATTCTGCATTCTTTGGACGTACACAGACAGCTTAGATTCTACTTGGGCAGAACCTAAGTTTTCAGGAAGACAGAGCAATTACTAGTGGCATATGCTGCAGGATCACAAGGAAAGGCCATCTCAAAGCAGACCATTTCAAAGTGGATAGGCCACTGCATTCATTTCTGCTATTTATACCATGGCAATCTAGTGCCTAAGGGCATTAGGCCACATTCAGCCAGAGCTACAGCCACTTCAGCAACCTTTCTCAGGGGAGTATCAACCAAAGATATATTAGAGGCTGCTACTTGGAGTTCAGTGCACACCTTTACAAAGCGCTATAATCTGCCACTCTACTCTAAATCCAGGGCAGGCTGTGCCACTGCAATTCTGCAGGGCCTCATAGCCGCTCCTAATGCTGTTTAGCCCCAGCCTCCCAACCATAGCTTTGGGACTCTACCCAAATGTAATGACTGCAACAGTGAAACACGAAGAACATAGTACAGTTGTGTACACTTACCATAAATGTAGATGTTCGAGTGTATTCACTGTTGCAGTCCAGGTTACCCACCCGCCATCCCCCTTTTTTCTGCTGGAACTTTTCTTTCCTTCTCTGATTTATACAACCTGTGATGTATTTGCTTGTAGATGAAGGTAAAGTTTATATTGGTGTATGTATTTTTATATATATATATTTTGGCTACCCTTTTAGGGGGCACCTGACATCTGGGTCAAGGAAAACTGAAGAAAATGGCATCGGCTGCTTCTTTTATACCCCCTGTCGACCTGACGTCAGGGAAGGGGTGACAGCAGCTGACGCAGGACCCAAGACTTTGGAATTCAGGCCGACTGAGGACAACCTGCCAGCAGGATTAACCAAATGTAATGACTGCAACAGTGAATACACTCGAACATCTACATTTATGGTAAGTGTACACAACTGTACTTTTCCTGCCAAGGAGTTCTGCATATTCAGAAAGTTTAAACCCAGCACAGTCGCCCCATTCTATTCTGTCTGGTGTGCTGGTGAATTGCAAGTTCTTGCATCTAGCACAGTCCTCCAGTTCATGGCATTTAATCTGTAGTGCTTCACTTGCAGTCTACTATGCTGCTGTTCTTTCTTGAGTGGATTTCAAGGATTATGCTATGTCCTGTGTATGGTCTGAGTGAAGAGATAAGGTGTGTTCGTGGTCAGTCAGCCATGCTTCAGTCTGTTTGGTTAGGTCTGACGGGTTGTTTATTTATTTTAGTAACTCCCCCCATTATGGTAAGAAATTTATCTTCTGGGTTGAAATCACTGGGTTATTTTGGCATGCTTGCTGCTGAGGCCTTCCCACTGGCTGGTGTGCTTGATTTCTCTTCCCAAGTTTGTGAGGAAGCAAGTCATTGTCTTTTATTGTGAGCATGACCGTTTTTCCTGCTTATTTGATGAGTGTGCTCTGTAGGACTTGCAGGTAAAGACTGAGGGCTCAGTTTGTGCAACGTCTTTGCTTAACTCAATGAAATAGAGATGTATAGAGCCCAAGCCAATCCAGCACCAGTGTTGTTAGCTTGACATTTTGAAAGGAAGTCCCGGAGAGATATATTTAATATAAAAGCAAAAAGAGAGAATTACATTTAATACACTTAATTTGTTCAGTATGTAATCTTCTCATTTTACTATCAACAGAAAAAATTTTCACAAGGGAAGCAGTTACAAGTACTGGTATTGTTAAGGTTACAGACAGTAAAAAATAAATAAATAACTTGAAGGTATTTTCCTGGTTGACAGTAACTTGAAAACAGTAGTAGTAATGTATTGGCCTTGGGGAGAAGAGAAGAACTATGTTGGGTTAGTTATTGTTGGTGGGGGTAGGAAGTGGAAAAGTAATAGCTTAGGATTTTATGGGGTGAGGACATTAGAAATAGACTGCAGAGGGTTAGGAATCCTAATGGCAGAACTTATGGCAAGAGTGATCTGAGGAGAGGGCTAGCTTGGTAAGCAGGAGGAGTGCAGACATCTTTTTTAAATATCTTTATTAAAGTATCACATATGACATAGGCAAACGTGCATTAACAGAAAACAGGCCATATTAACGTTTCTTTTCTATTTACATACATCACGCATTTTTTCTAACATCAGTCCAACATTATATAAATTGCTGCCTTCCCTTAAACCTCACTCCTACTCCTGAACATTATTCTTCATGTATTCCCACAATTTCCATTTATTTCTATGTAATTTCATTCTTCCCTTTTCTGAAGTTCCCTTTTCCAGTTTTTTGCATCTTATAATAAGAAATTTGAATACAGTTGGTTTAGACTTTGATTTCCATTTTCTATTAATTGCTTTTTTTCTTGGTACTAAACAGAATTAAACTTAATTAGGCCTTATGTCTGGGCAATTCAGACCCTGCTTCCCATCTCAAAAGGATCATTTCCTTAGTTACAGACATTTGCTCACCCAATATTTCTGAAGGAATACTCTGTAGGGCAATTTTAAAATCTGCTAACTCATTACACTCCCAAAACATAAGTTTCCAGTTAATTCTTCCTTAACTGTTACACCTCCAGCATTTATCTACCTGAGGAAAAATTCTTTGAAGTCTGCGTGGGGTATAAAAATACCTATGCAAACACTTCCAAGTAAAGATCCTAAACCTTCTGGACTTTGTTGCATACTTGGGAGCCATACATATGTCTTCCCGTTTTTCTTTTATGAATTGCTTTTCCAGTCTCTCTTTTCCCAGGTTTTTCTAACCTCCTTTGATTGATTATTGTAGCTGTCATGAAATATTTTATTTGCTCTACTAATTATGCATTTTTAAAAGCAGCTTCTGTTCCAGATTCAACTAAAAAGAATACCATAGCAGGTCTTTCACTTAAAGAAAAGGATCAGAGAATGTTATCTGTACTCTGATATCAATCCCTGGTAGAGATGGTAGTCTCTAGCCTGCAGTTCAAATGACATCTTAGCCTCATCCCACTCTGACCTTTTCCATTCCAGTTATTTGCTCCCAATGTCTTGGTTCCTTTGCCATATTTTTCCAATAAATTCCAGCCCCATCTTCTCTATTTTCTGTACTTCTACTTTGTCATCCCTATTGGTAAAGTCTCATTTCTCCATTCTTATGTTGGCTTAGTTCTTAGAATACCTTCTCATACTTTAATAATATAATATTCTGTATGGTTGTTGTTTTTCTTAAGGATCTGCATCTAAAATCCCACTCTTTATTTCTTGAACATCCCCCTTGTTTCATCCCTTTCCGTTTTAAATTACAATCTTCTGCTTGTGTTATGCATATGAGCATTAACTGTAGCTCTAAAATACCCCTTCCAGTCAGGTAATTCTAAACCACCTTGTCTGTTGGAAGGGATCAACTCACCCCACTTAACTCTTGGTCTCTTCCCCTCCCAGATAAATTCCTTCAACTCTTTATTAATTATTGTTCTGAACTTCTCCTCTGATTGATAAAATATGCCTAACCTGTACTTAAAACTAAAGGGACTAAAGATATTTTTATTGCTGGTATCTTACTATCCATATCCATTAATAAGATCTTTGGTTTCTCAGTTTGTGTATTTTCTTATTTTTAGTCTCTTCCCACATATCATTAGCTGCCATAACAAAAACCTTTTTAACCCATACTCCTAAATACTCCATATATCACCATAAATATGGGTATTACTGAACTAATTTGTGTGTGGGTACATAATTTACAGTTGTAGCCTTCGTTTTATCTTCATTAATTGTATATCCTGAAAATACTTGAAACTGTCTAAAAATGTTCCTGAACAAGATGTCCTGTTTTGGATTTATCAGGTGCAAAATATCATTTGAAAATAAAGCCAACTTTTTCTGATTACCATACCAATTATCTCCTTGAATTTGAGTCTTTTATTTTCTTTGCCAATGGCTCTAAATGTAAAGCAAACAACAAAAGGGAAAGAGGACACCCAAACCTGGTTCCTCTGCTCAAACATAACTTATCAGAGAGGAGCAATATACAATTATAATTCTGGTATCTGATCCTTCATATAGCCTCCTAATTAGCCTTATAATTGGAACACAACCATCTTTGGCTTAGGTGCTGTTTAAGCAAGGTTTTGAATCTGTTTAACTGGTAAAGGTTCATGCACAGAAGGGTTGTTTGATCATTTGTTTAAATATTGATTGCTATGTTAAAGCCTGTTTAGAAAGGACCAGGTGGATGTAGATTTTACTCTAGCTTTTCTTCAAAGTCTGGTGATCTTAGAGATGTAAGGGGGGGTCTCTCCATGGAGATGTGAAAGAGGTGAAGCCCCCTGGGAAAAAATGCTACGACTTGAATTCTCTTTGATCAGCTGGTTCTCATTTGGTGTTCCAGGAAGACCTCGTATCTCTCAGAACCAGCTGTTGCTTGCTTCCAAAGGTGATACCTAAGCTGCTGTTTAGCCTGTCTGTTAAATCCCTTTTATTCTTCTCAGGGCAGAATATTGGCGGATATCTCTGTTACCTGCACACAACGTTCCAGGTCCAGTGTTTAGCCCTGGGGTATGGTTCTGAAGAAAGACTGACAAGTTTCTTGTCTCTTGTTTCTGGCATGCAGTGTAGTGCAGTTAAGTAGACCTTTTCCATAGTGACTGTTGCCTGCATTGATTTCTGTCATTAGTCATTGAGCAATCCATGCATTAATGTTAAGGGCATTCCCAGTCATGGGAGTGGGCTGCTTAGAAATTCATTGCAGAATGTTGCATTATGATCACTTGGTACTCTCTATGTACGATCAGCAAACAGTATAGTTTGGATTTCTAGTTAGCTTGCTGCGGTGCATTTATACTTTATGATTTTACCGTCTGACTCCTAGATTAAGCCAAAAGAGTTTCAACTCGAAAGCTTGAAGTAATAAACCTTGTTTTATATGGCTGGTCGTGCTGTGCCTTTTTGTTACTGAACTAACTCCTAGAGTAGCCTATCTGACTTCTGCTTCATTGTTCTGTTATGTTGGCTTGTGTACAGTGGTTGGAATTGTACCCATGTGCTTGCTACTAAAGAATATCAGTAAAACTAAGGTATAACTTGATGAGGGATTCCTTGCCTTACAAGTAGATTGAGAAGGACCTGTGTAGTACTAGTAGCCCATTCACTTTGTTTTTGGGGTGAGAGGTGAGCATGGCAGTTTAAGCTGTTTTGGTTACCTTTATAGTTATTTCCAGCAGTGGCGTTACAAGTTTGATATTATACCTTTGTTCAGATTTTGCTTTGCTTGCAGGTGCTTTTCCTCCTGTTTAGATGTGGGTCAAAGGCATACCTAATTTTTTTCCAGTGTAAGGACACAACACAGAATGGGTGGGAGAAAGGCTGTACCCCATAAATGTAAGTGCTCAAGATCAAAAAATTGAGATAGCTCCTCTGCAGACTCCTTTGATGATCCAGGGGATCTGTTCACTGCAGAGCCCCTAGAAAGGTCAGCTGTTAGGAGAGTTATGTCTGCATGAAAGACCCATAGACTAGATGAGGTCTAGAGGCAGCATGAGTAGGATGTGAGAATGAAGTTTTGGTAGTAGCAGTGATGTTCTTCGTGTTTCACTGTTGCAGTCATAACACTTGGGTTATCTGCCTGCAGGTAGCCCTCAGTCAGCCCGAATACCAAGTCTTAGGATTTCTGCGTCGGATGATGTCAGGTCATCAGGGGTGTAAAACAGGCAGCCAAAGCCATTATATCAGTCTTTCTTGCCAAGAAGGAGCCCGAAGCAGAAGCAGTTCACAAGTGCCGGTCGGCCACTACCTGAAATTTTCGTTTTTCAAGTTTCAAACCTGAAGTCTTCTAAAGCTAAGTACCCTGTTGGGGATCCTTTTTTCTTGCTCTAACAGATGTCAGAAAAAGTTAACAATTGTCTTGCCTGTGGAAAGCAAATACCTCAAAGAGATTTTCATTCTTAATGTGTCTTGTTTAGGCCCAGACCACAACGTCCCTCGCTGTCTGTTTTGGGCCTTGTTTAACGCCCGAACCATTCATCTGGCTGTCTTTGTCGCTAAATTCTTTTGCTCTTGTTCTCCGTAATCCGAAATGGCTTCGATAAGCCATCCGACTATCGATCTTCCGAAAAAACGTGAAGATAAAGACAGAGACAGACTGCATAAGTCCAAAACCACTGAAGCTGCTTCTGTTAAGCTAGTCGCCAGTCCGCCGGTACTCAGTGAGGCGCCTTTGCAGCCCCTGATGCCCACTTCTGCAGATTTGCAGACCCCTACTGAGCCGCATTCGGAGTCCGGTATGCCGCAAGATGCTGCGACTGTGGAACCTGCGGATATATCTACCTTGGATGGGTCAGGAGCCGCTGTGCAGGCACTGGCTTCTGAGGGTGTATTCCGACCTACCGATGTTCGAATTAAACCGACAACTTCATTTTTAGCTAAAACTACCAAGTTTCTGAGGCCCAGAGTATGCACTATGCGAAGGAAACTGATGATCAAAGTACATGCTCAAGCTCCCATGCCACAAAAACAAATGCTTTAAATGGCTGAAGACCTTTTTACCGTAATTTGGAGATGCCAGCCTTCCCCTGCTAAGAGACAAAGAATTGAGTTTCTTCCTCATTCTACAGACCAGGAGTCCAGTGATTCTGACCCTTCTGATCATCGAGACATGCCCTTAACTTATGAGACTTCAGATGCAGAGGAATCCATTCTCGCTGCCTCCCCTCCAGAGCATTTTTCTTTTGGTGAAGCCTTGCATACTTTGAGACCATTTTCGCTGGGAATGCCAGGACTACCCTCAGTCCAAAAAGAGACTCATTAGAGTTGCCTCAGCATAGGCCTCTTAGGTATACCCCCTGTCCTGGATGTTGTAGATGATGTTTTTATGGAATCCAGTCTTATTCCAGATACTTTACCCCCGGCCCCTAGGAAACCTGACAGGTACTACAGAGTACCTGATTCTCACAAATTTCTCTTCAAAAATCCAACTGCAGATCCAAAGACCATTTCCCTGGGACCTAAAGGTATTAAGGCTACTACAGCCAAAAATCCTACACCTTCAGACAGGGATTTCAGAGCTTTAGACAGATGGGGTAAGAAAGTATATACCTCTGCAACTCTTGCCATCAGGGCATTGAATTGCCAGATGTCCTTCAAGAATGCAACTGCAGTCATAACATATGGGTTGTCCTGCCTCAGGCAGCCCTCGGTCGGCCGGATTCCAAAGTCTGGGTCCGACATCGGCTGATGTCGCATTTCTCTCCGACGTCAGAGCGGCTGGAGTACATAAACATCAGCCGACGCCATTTTCTCCAGTCTTTCTTGCCGCGCGGTGCCCGAAGCAGAAGCAGTTCGCAAGTGCCGGTCGGTCAGCTCCTGTAGTTTTCGATTCCGAAGTCATCAAAAAAGCTAAGTACCCCGTTGGGGACCTTTTCTTGCCTCAGCCGATGTCAGAAATTACTGAAAAAGTTAACAATTGTCTTTCTTGTGGTAAACAAATACCTCATAAAGATTTCCACTCTTACTGTCTTCCTTGCCTTGGCCCAGACCACGACGTCTCGGCCTGTGTAGCCTGTGCTCGCTTCAACAAGCGCACTCTCAGGCGCCGGGTGGAGTTCGCTGAAGATTTTTTCGGCGAAAAATTTGCTTATACAATGCCGTCGGAACTTCTGACATCGCAAACTCCCAAGAAACGAAAAAACCGGGACCGACATCCTCGGCCCGCGTCTACCACAGACTCCATGCCAAAACCTACCGCGAGTGCTCCGGTTCCCCCTGAGACGGTTATTCCACTGCTCCGAACCGAAGACACCGCATTACCGACGACTCCGATTCCGGATATCACTCCGATGCCAGTTATTGATTTTCCTCCGGATACCGAAACCGAGGAAATGCCCGAGACCATTGCTGTAGATAAGGTCACTCCTGCACATGGAGCTGCCAGGCCTCCTATGGCCATGTCTATTAAGGCCTACACTAGGGCTAAGGCAGCCAGCAAGACCAAGCATCTTACTGCTAAAGCCTTACCTCAGCCTACTCCAGAGACACAAATCATGACTATGGCTGCTGACTTAATTTCTATGATTAGAGGTTCACAGGCCCATCCTGAGAGAGGATCCCAGCCTCCTTCTGATAAAAGGCCCCGGGTTGAACCCTCTGACCCTATTCCTTCAGATGAAGATTCTGAGGACTCTGTCCACTCCGATGGCCAGGAAGAGCTCTTCCAGACCTATGAGGACTCGGATGCAGAGGATTCCATCCCCTCGGCCTCCCCTCCTGAGGATATTTCTTTTGGGGAAGTTCTGCATACCATGAGGGAACATTTCAAGTGGCAAGGCCAGGAATATTCTGATTCCAGAAAGCGCCTTCGAACTTTCCTTAAGAAGCCCCAGCACAGGCCCTTAGCTATTCCTCCTGTTCTTGATGTTTTGGATGATTTATATTCTGACTCTAGTGTTACCCTTGATTCTCTTCCTCCTGCTCCAGCCAAGCCAGACAGGTATTACAGGGTCCCAGAAACACATTCCCATTTATTCAGGGCCCATACTGCTGATTTGGAAACTATTTCCCAGGGACCTAAAGGTGTTTCAGCTTCCACCTCTAAAAATCCTTTGCCCTCCAACAGGGAAGCTAGGTCATTAGAGAGATGGGGGAAAAAGGTCTACACCTCCACTACTTTATCTATGGGAGCTTTGAATTGCCTTTTTCATATGTTACAATATCAGGATTTCCTGTTAGAAGATTTACAGAAAACATTGGCCTCTCCTGATCCTTTAGACAGGAAGTCTTTGCAAGAAGCTGTACATAACTCTCAGCAAGTAAGCAATCACTTCCTGCAGTGTGGATATGATGCACTGGAAGCTTCATGTAGGGCAGCTATGACAGGGGCAGTCATTCGTAGACATGCATGGTTACATGGTTAAAAGATCAACCTCTACCAGATCATGTAAAGGCAAAACTTCTGGATGCACCTTTGGAAAAGAACAAGCTTTTTGGTGCTAATGCTAAGGATGTGTTAAAGTCCATCGAGGAAAAAGCAAAATCAGTTCAGACGGTGAAAGATTTCCTCCAGGTTCAACCCCCCAGATTCAGTAGGAATTGGCCTTCAAAAAACTGGTCCTTTCCTAATCCTGAAAAATTTCAAAGGGGTAAAAACAGACGTGGCCGAGGAAGAGGACAATACAGAGGACGACAATGGCAGCCAGCAAACCAAAGAAGTGACACAGGGGTTTCACCTGCCCCACAGCCACAATCTCAATGACTTTCCTCTAATTCCGCCTACCAAGGAACAAATAGAAGCTCCCTTGGGCGGGAAATTATCTCTGTTTGCAGACAATTGGCACAGATTGACAAAGGACAAATGGATTTTGGACATTATAGACCGAGGTTACAGGTTCATACCTTACCAAGAAAACAAGGCATGCCAAACCTACCACAAAACCAGAGGGCAGAGGCTATCAAGCAAATCTCTCTGCTGGCTCGGATGAAAGCAATAGAAAGAGTTCCACAACAAGAACAAGGCCAGGGATTTTACTCAAGACTGTTCCTTGTTCCAAGAAAAGAATCTCAATGGAGACCAATACTGGATTTGTCCGCATTAAACACTTTTCTCATAGTACCAAAGTTCAAAATGCTGACTCTACAGCAACTCCTTCCCATGCTGGGCAAGGGGTTTTGGCTGATTACTCTGGACTTCAAGGAGGCATACCTGCATGTCCCTATCAGACACAGCTGCAGAAGATACCTCAGATTTCTTGCAGGGCCAGAGCATTATCAATTCTCAGCATTGCCATTTGGCTTATCTACTGCGCCCAGAGTATTCACAAAATGCCTGGCTTCAGTAATTGCTCATTGCAGGCTCCAGGGGATCCAAATTTACCCGTACCTGGACGACTGCCTCATACAAGCGGACGACAAATTAATGTTGACAAAAAACTTGGACTATGTCATAAGATTACTTCAAGCTCTGGGATACACAGTCAACTTCCAAAAGTCAAGACTTCAGCCATCCCAGCAAATAATCTTCTTAGGAGCCAAATTAGACACAGCCTCTCAAATGGCTTACCTAACAGAAGACAAGCAAGAGAAGTTAGCTCATTATTTCAAAGGTTTGGCAAAACTTACCCAGATGACTGCAAGGAGATTCCTACAGGCCCTGGGTTACATGGCATCCTGCATTCTCCTGGTTCCATTAGCAAGACTACACATGAGAAAGCTTCAATGGTACCTAAAAAGCCTATGGTCTCAGCACAGCAACAACTTAGAGACAACCATACCGCTCATTCCATGCCTACAAAAGGAATTCCTATGGTGGGCCTCGGTAAGCCAGGCAAACACAGGTATGTCATTCAAAAAACCACAGATAACACAGACCATGACCACAGACGCCTCAGACCTTGGATGGGGGGTGCACATGGAAGGCAGGTGTATACAAGGACAATGGTCTCCAAAGGAAACACATCTGCATATAAACCAAAAGGAAATGCTGGCAGTAATGCATGCCATCGAGGCCTTTCAACACCAACTTCAGCAAGGCCATTTACTGATACGGACAGACAACACCACTGTGATGTGGTATATAAACAAGCAAGGGGACACCCATTCTTACCCCCTTTGCAGACTGACAATGCATCTTTGGGAAAAATCACTGAGCCTAAACATTCAGTTACAATCCCAGTTTGTTCCAGGCAAAGACAATGTGCTGGCGGACAGCCTAAGCAGGAATTTCACAGATCCACACGAGTGGAGGTTACATCCGAAGATCTTCACACAGCTCACTTCGACATGGAGCAGGCCAGAAGTAGACCTATTTGCCTCTCACCTCAACCATCATCTACAAAAATTCTGTTCAAGGACATACCATCCACAAGCTTGGAAAATAGATGCTCTCTCATTCAACTGGAACTTCCTAAAAATCTATGCATTCCCACCTCTGCCACTGATGACCTCAGTATTACTAAAGATCAAAGCAGAGAGACCCAAGGGGATCCTAATAGCTCCGGACTGGCCAAGACAACACTGGTATCCACTACTACGGAGCATATGTCACCCCAATGGCCTCTACTTTTGACTCGACACAACTTCAAAACAGTGCATCCAAGCCTTCAGACACTGCAGCTAACAGCCTGGGAGATCCCATGAATAACCTCAACCTATCTCTCTCCAAGGAAGTTCAGCGGATACTAACAGAGGCTCGAAGACCATCCACCAGAAAGGTTTACTTAGCAAAATGGAAGAGATTCAGCATTTGGAATACCAGCAAGGGACATGATGCATCATTATTGAACATCCCACTCATCCTGGAATATTTGGCAGATATGCTAAAGAATGGACTCTCATATTCTTCCATAAAGATACATGCATCAGCTATTTCAGCTAGATATAACACTGATCCGCCTGTCTTTTCACATCCTTTGCTAAGGCAATTCCTCAGGGGAATCAAGAACATTAAGCCACCAAGAAAGGCACCAGTGCCAGCCTGGGACCTCAATTTTGTCCTAGAAAAACTGACTCTACCTCCATTTGAGCCAGCAGCTTCAGTTGACTTGCAATTTCTCTCATGGAAGACAGCTTTCCTGTTGGCAATTACCTCAGCAAGAAGGGTTTGAACTACAGGCCCTAATGGCAATACCACCGTTCATAATTTTCCACAGAGACAGGGTTTCATTAAGGACCAACCCTACTTTTATGCCAAAGGTGGTATCTAGGGTTTCTTTAAATCAAGCTATTCATCTGCCTGCTTTCTTCCCCAATCCTGAGAATAAGGGGGAAAGACTGTTACATACCTTGGACATTCACAGACAACTTCGATACTACCTGGACAGAACCAAGACCAGTAGGAAGTCTGAACAACTTTTTGTAGCTTACGCCCCTGCAGTCCAAGGAAAAGCAATTTCAAAACAGACTATTTCAAAATGGATTGGACATTGCATCAGATTCTGTTATTCCTTTCATGGAAAGACTGTTCCAGCCAATGTCAGACCACATTCCACCAGAGCTACAGCCACCTCTACAGCATTCTTAAGAGGGTGCCTACTAAGGACATTCTAGAAGCTGCTACATGGAGCTCCGTGCATACATTCTCCAAACACTACAATCTCCCTCTATACTCCAGATCCAGAGCAGGCTTTGCTTGGCAGTCCTGCAGGGTTTGATTGCCACACCATCTTTTCCTAGAGCATTCCTCCTCCCCCAGCTAAGCTATGGTATTCTACCCATATGTTATGACTGCAGTTGCATTCTTGAAGGACATGGTACAGTTTTGTACCTACCATAAATGTAGATGTCCGATAGATATGCAACTGCAGTCGGATTTCCCTCCCTCCATACCCCTCTATGCCTAGGGTCCACTCCTATCCCTGTTTCTCTTAGCTGGGGATATCTGTTATGATGTATCTGTTTATTGCTCATTTATTTGTCTGGAATCCTGTTTTTGTCTTCCAATTTGATTACAGCCTTCCTTGGAGGGCACCTGGCATCTGGGGCAAGAAACACTGAAGAAAATGGCGTTGGCTGATGCTTATGTACTCCAGCCGCTCTGACGTTGGAGAGAAATGCGACATCAGCCGACGTCGGACCCAGACTTTGGAATCCGGCCGACCGAGGGCTGCCTGAGGCAGGACAACCCATATGTTATGACTGCAGTTGCATATCTATCGGACATCTACATTTATGGTAGGTACAAAACTGTACTTTTCACGTGTTGAAGTCCCAGCAGCATATTATGGAACTAATTAAACAAAAAATGGTGTTATTTCCAGTTTTTGCGGAAAATAGATTTACAAGAGCTAATGCATTCTGCAAACCAAGTTAGTAAGCATAATTTGATATGTGGCTTTGATCCCCTAGAAGCATCTTGCAGGGCTGCAGTCACTGGGTCAGTACTGAGAGGGCATGCTTGGCTGAAGGAACAAACCTTGCCAGATCATGTCAAATCCAAATTACTTGACGCTTCTTTAAATAAGGACTGTTTATTTGGCACCAAAGCAGAGGTTCTTAAAAAGATGGAAGAAAAAGCTAAATCTATGCAAACGGTTAAAGAATTCTTCCAAGTGCAACCACCTAGATTCAGTAGGCATTGGCCTTCTAAAAACTGGTCCTTTCCAGCCCCTTCCAGGCCTTCTCAGACCAAACCCAGGGGAAACAGGCCACCCAGACTACAGTCTCAGGGTATGCAGAGATCTAAACAATGGATTGCCCCCACCTCAAAGGCCGGGAGCGGTAAGCCGCCTCCTTATGGAAAAAGTTCACAATGACTTTTCAGTTATCCTTCCCAGCCCTGCCCAATTTCTTGTGCCTCTAGGAGGAAAGCTTGGCCTTCATGCAAAAAACTGGATGTCCATTACTCAGGACAGATGGGTCCTAAACATTGTATCCCAGTTCAACTTCCATACACTGCCAACCCCAAGTGGGTTTTCAGAATTTCCTCCAAACCAGTGGGCAGAGGCTCAAAAGCAAGTACTTTCCCTGCTCAGTATTAGAGCTATTCAACCTGTTCCAGAAGAACAAAGGGAGCAGGGTTTCTACTCCAGACTTTTACTGGTGCCCAGAAAACAGGGCTTTTGGCGCCCAATCTTGGATCTATCAACTCTCAATACCTTTCTGGTGGTCCCAAAATTCAAGATGCTTACCCTGCAACGACTTCTCCCTGTGCTAACCAAAGATGCATGGTTAGTCACTCTAGATTTAAAAGAAGCTTATCTGCATATCCCCATAAGGGAGTCTTGTAGAAAATATCTATGCTTCAGGGCAGGCTGTTTGCACTTCCCTTTGGCTTATCTACTGCTTCCAGAGTATTCACAAAGTGCCTGGCTCCAGCCATTGCATACTGCAGGTAGAGAAATATCCAAATTTACCCATACTTGGATGATTGCCTGATTCAGGCGGACAGTCAGGAACTGCTACTTCAGCACCTGGCATTTGTAAAAAGCCTTCTCACTTCATTGGGGTGCACCATCAACGAAAGTAAATCACAATTGGTGCCCAGTCAAAAGATTGTATTCCTGGGAGCAAGCTTGGACACAACTTCCCAGATGGCATTTCTCACTTCAGAAAAACAGGTCTATCTGACAAACTACATCAAACAAATGGCCACCAGAACCCAGCTATCTGCAAGGAAAATACTGCAAGCGCCAAGGTTCATGGCCTCTTGTATCCTGCTAATTCCATATGCAAGACTGTATATGAAGAAACTTCAGTGGTACTTAAAAAGTCTCTGATGCCAATATTCTCAGGACCTGGAAACAAATCACTCCAATCATACCTTATCTAAGGGCAGAGTTCCTTTGGTGGGCAGAAGCATGCAACCACAACAAGGGACTGCTTTTCACTCAGCCCGTTGCCACACAAACACTGACAACAAACACATCAGGCTATGCATGGGGGGCTCACATAGCAGGCAAATGCATTCAGGGCCACTGGAGCCCAGGCCAAATTCTCATGCACATCAATCAAAAAGAGATGCTAGCTGTACAGAATGCTCTGACAGTATTCAAATGCCTAATCCTTTCAGGACAACTGTTTATAAAAACAGACAATAGCACAGTTATGTGTTACATAAACAAGTGGGGGTTGCCCGTTCTTACCCACTCTGCAAGTTAGCCATGGCCCTGTGGAACACAGCCTTGAGCAACCAAGTGCATCTACAAGCTCAATTCCTGCCAAGCAAACAAAATTCGCTGGCAGACGACCTAAGCAGAAATCTCCTAGACCCACACGAGTGGAAATTGGAGCCCAGCACCTTCAACCTTCTAATCCAGAGGTGGGGGACACCGGAGGTGGACCTCTTTGCCTCCCCCGAGAACCACCAGTTGAGCAAATTCTGCACCAGGAACCCTCACAGCAGGGCCTGGAAAGTGGATGCCCGATCCTTCCAATGGGAAAACCTCACAATTTATTTCATTCCCCCTCTGCCCCTCCTCTCAAATGTACTACTCAAGATAAAACAGGACAGGCCAAGGGCAATCCTTATTGCCTCAGACTGTCCACTCCAGCACTGGTACCCACTCTTACACAGTCTGACAACAGTGCCACCCTGGCACCTTCACCAGAATCCTACCCTGCTGTCTCAGCAGGAAGGACAGATTTTGCATCCACAGTTGCAAACCTAAACCTTGCAGCCTGGCTTATCCCTTGAATACACCATCAGCAACCCTCAGCAAACAGGTGCTGGACATCATTCTTGAAGCCAGAAGGCCCAGTACTAGGAAATCCTATGCTGAAAAGTGGAAAAGATATTGTTCTTGTAACAGAGCTACTCCACAGAGGCCTGTCCTCCTCCTCCTCCATTAAGATTCATGCCTCTGCCATCTCAGCTCATTATAATACTGAACCACCTCTGTCTGAGTTACAGGCACTAATGGCCGTGGAACCCTTCATTATTTTACATGCTGACAGGGTTTCACTCACGACTAACCTGTCCTTTATGTCTAAGGTGGTGTCCAGTGTGGCTCTAAACCAATCCATCCAATTGCCAGTCTTCATCCCTAACCCTCAAAATAAAGGGGAAAGGATTCTGCACTCCCTGGATATGCACAGACAGCTCAGGTTCTACCTTGACAGGACTAAACCTTTCAGAAAATCTGACCAGCTTCTAGTCACTTTGCTACAGGGGCAGAGTGGAAGGCCATTTCATAACAAACATGTCTAAATGGATAGCACACTGCATACATTTCTGCTACAAGTACCATGGAAAACCTACTCCGCAGGGGATCAGACCACATTCCACTAGGGCTACTTCCACCTCTACAGCATTTCCTCAGGGGACTACCCCCTACCAGGGACATTCTGGAAGCTGCAACCTGGAGTTCTGTACACACCTTCACCAAGCATTACCATTTACCTATTTTTTCTAAATCCAGAGCTGGATTTGCTACAGCAGTCTTACAAAGCCCTGCTAGCCAGCCCTAACTCCTTTTGACTGCCTCCACCCTCCCTCAGCTTTGGGAATCAATCCAAGTGTGATGACTGCAACAGTGAAACACGAAGAATATAGTACAGTTGTGTACATTTACCATAAATGTAGATGTTCGAGTGTATTTACTGTTGCAGTCCTGGTTTCCCTCCCTCCATCCCCCTGCTTTTCTCTATCTTACTACCTCTCCTCTCTATGGCCATTTTTAATGGCATTGGTATTTACTTTTTACTGGTGGTATTTCCCACCATATACTAGCTTCCTATTTGGGGGCTCCTGACATTTGGGCAAGAAAAACTGATGTAATGGCATCAGCTGCCTATTTTATACCCTTGACGACCTGGCATCATGGAAGAAGTGACAGCATCCGACGCAGAAATCCTAAAACTCTGGTATTCAGCCCGACTGAGGGCTACCTGCAGGCAGATAACCCAAGTGTGATGGCTGCAACAGTGAATACACTCGAACATCTACATTTATGGTAAGTGTACACAATTGTACTTTACCCAGCCCCCTTCAATATTTAGGATAAACATCCCCATTAGAATTGAATTGCAGTTGTAATGACCTGATAATGAGCCGCTACCAGCTTTCTAAACTCTTTCTGGTAAGAGATTTGAAAAGCTAAATGAGGGATGCAAATACATCAGTATGGAAAGTCAGATGTAAGCATTTTGTACCGACAAGATAAACAGTTTAATGTGGTTTGAGAAGGATGACTGATCATCATGAAGCACTTCATCACATGTGATGTTTAAATGCAGCCAAACTGTATTAATGTTCTCTATTGATTTAATCCTTATGCTTAAGTTTGCAGTGAAACAGAATCATTTTTCTTTTGCTTCTGTTCCTCTATAGTTGAATGCTGAGCAAATAATTTTGATGCTTAAGATTGATATCGTAAAAGAAAATTTTGTTAATCTATTGAACTTATTTTCTTTTTTCTGGAAGAAAACTAAAAAAAAAACTGGAGGGAAGTTATAAAAATGTATTTCATAAAGCTTGCATTATTAAATTAAATGTAGAGTTTCACCTTTATTTTAGATTAAATTGACTTTAATTTGCAAGGCTGCAGTTATGGTTGATGGTGTTGAGCTTTTACAGCACAGTTTAGGAAGTCAGAGTCATAAGAAGCTTCTCTTGTGTCTTGGACATATTCTTATTATTGTTATTGTTATGCCTGACATCTTTCTCTGGCTGAACAGTACCAGTGCTGTAGTTGTGTATAGCATATATAGGTAATTTACATGTTTTTGCTATTCAGTGTACTTTTCTGTCACATTCGGTTTTCTGTTTTATTCATTTTTTTTCTTCGTCTTTATTCCTGGATTGTTAATATGACTTTAAAGAAATGTAAGACATCCAGGTTGCCTATCGTATTACACTATTAATGAAAGGTGCTTTGTATGATCTTGTGTATGTGATGCTTCTGTCTTACAGTTGCCTCTCAGAATTTTAACTTTGTACCAAAATGTGCTTCTTTCTTGATGCAGAAGAGTAAGTAATTGATTCATCCTGCATGCAGGTTGTACTAGAACTGCTGTTCCTTGATTGTTTGGTACACAAGGGTTTGGCTAACAACTCCATAACCCAAGTTTAATTATCAGGTCAGACACTGAAGGAGCTGGGTAAGGATAGCTGGGAATGAGTGGCTGATGTCAGCTCGACCATCCTGGTTTAGGGGAGTGTTGTTTGGAAGACTGCCAGCCACCGTGCAAGAGGAGACTTGCAGATGACTACAGCCCATAGCTGGGGACAAGAACATAGTGCTGCAGGCTGGTGATGGCAGCTGTCATTAGCATGTGAAGGTGGGGGGGGGGGTCATGTAAATACATGGAGAAGGGTAATATAGGCCCCCCACAGTGACACAGGCACAACGATAAGCCACTGGGGGGGGGGGGGTTAGGAGCTACGTGGGAACATTCTGATTACTTGTTTACTTGGCCATTCGGATGTGAGGAGACCCCACATCCATAGACATGTAGAAGAAAAACATGGGTGAAGGGCACAAACAACCTTTGCCTACCAGGATGACTGTTACTTCTGGTTGGCTCCCATGGGAACCGAGGATAAGTAGAGAGGCAGTAATGATGTGAAGAGAGTAGTTAGGTGCACAGAGTTGACTGTGACCACAGACTGTACTACTATCAGTATTGATACTGTTGCCTTAGCCACACTAAAATGTGATTAACATGCATGTTATGCTCCAGCGTTTCTAGTGTATTCCTAATGGCAGAGTTTCTAGAATGTCTAAGCACTGAAAATTTGCTGGAGTAAAAGCCAGTAAAGCTTGCCCTATCACTACCCATTCCTCACCTTTGTAAGGCCATTTAAGCAAATGTGCATAGCTTGTTATATATAACTTCTATTCTGCTACACCCATACTGACCATATTCCTTCTCTGTCATCAAGCAAGTCTATCTGTGTATGTCAGATAATTTGGAGGAAAATTTTGGCCTGTATTGTAAAATAGTAAGAAAATGTCATTGTAATTTAGATGGATTTCATACTTGTACTGTGTCACACAGTTTGTCATGCCACTCATAGTGCCCCATAGGCCTCACAGTAAAGCAGTAACTTGAACAAAATAACCAGACCACCATGCAGTGAAGTGAAGTGAACAACAGAGTCCAGGTCTACATGTTTAGGCATCTTCACTTCAGATTAAAATTTAAAAAGCTATAAAATGTCTCACATATAATTAAAAATAAGCATAAAGAAAGCAGTGATGTGAAATAGACATAATTGCTGTAACATAAAATTTGTTGGTTGTTCAAATTAAAAAAAAAAAACAAATTCCGTATTTTCACGTTATAAGAAGTACAATTCACTGGTAAGGCTGTTATGGTTACACTTCTTGAAAAGCACTTGTTTTTGTAAGCTGTTATCCATCAGCAAGACCTGAGGATCAACTGTTCTGTACGTTTATCTTCCTGTTGACCTGTACTCAAATGTTTATCAGCTCAGGAAACCCAGATGAGTTCCTGCAGTAATACATTAGTATGGAATCATGTGGTTGATAGCAGTGTAAGTGCCATATTGCTTGTATATGATTTGCTGTTGCTTTTCAGTAACTTACTCCTTTTACTTGCATCCTCTGTAGTTGTCTAAGGTACAGGCAGTCCCCGAGTTACAGACATCCGACTTGCGGACGACCCATAGATAAGAACGGGCTGATGTAATGTTGGAAATAACATAAAAATAAATAAATAACTCTCTAAAGTTGCCCGAATCTAAACCTTAAAATGAATTCTGTTGTACTTTCCTTTTACCCATTTTCCTGTTTGTGAAGCCACTCCCACGTCGCCTTAGAGCAGCCTTCACCAAGAACAAGAGATTTGATTGGTTAAGAGATTGCTCTGCTGGCGATCTGATTGATCAAGACTGCTGGGTTGTACAGTACACAGTATTGAAAGTGTTGCTGTACCATACAGTAGAATGGGCAAATGACATTGTGGCTCAGTAGGATCTAGGTGACAGTAGGAGGTCTGGCAGAGGTCTGAAAATTCAGGAAAGAGTGGAAACATTTGTGGGTGATGCCCGTAGTACAGAAATGTGAAGTAAAGCTTAAAAAGAGGTAGGTTTAACACAGTTTTTTTTGTATGGAATGTTCTACTATACTGTATTGTAGTACAGTACAGTAGAATGTTCCATGTACCTGTTTCGACTTGCATACAAATTTGACTTAAGGACAGACTAAAAAACAGATCTCGTCCTTAACCCGGGGACTGCCTGTAATGCACTTGATGGCTCCTTTTCTCACCGTGTTTCTTTCGGTAAATGATTCCCTGTACACCTTCCCTTTTAGCTCTAAGGTAATGCAGTATGTGCTTCCCTTGATCATATCTGATTTCAGGGAGTAAATGATGCTGCATGTAATTACTTTGTAAGGATTTCATCTGATGATGTAACTCTTTATTCATTCCTTACTGTTAGGACTTCGGTTCCATCCTTGGAACCAACACGGCTGTTACCAAGTTCGCATCAGCCAAAAACTCTCAGCTAAGACCTACCCATAATGCCCCTCTCATAGTATCTCCAGATCTTGTTTGCCGCGTTCCTCGTCAGACGTGCCAAGCCTTCTCTCTCAAGCTAAGTGTAGCACTTTTTTGTGATTATCTATATCAGTACCCTTTTTTAGTCAGTTTTTCCTAAATATCTTCTTTTCGTCTGTAAACTCATATACTTTTTCTGTATCCTACCCTCTACCTTTGGTAGTTCCTTTATACCTTCGTTGGTACTGTCCCTCTCCCCTATCTTTGGTAGGTCTTTTCCTACCACTTGTGGTATTTCTAAGTACTCACTTTTCTATCTGCTTATTAAAAAAAAAAAAAAAACCCTCTCCTCTCCTACCTTACTACTGTTGTTTTTCGGTTGTCTATCTTGTTGATTAGGACTAGTGTGGTTTTTCATGATGTCCACATACATTCGTACCAGCATGCCTTGTACTACAACTGTTGGGATCTATGGCAGCAACGATTACCTTAGTTCCACTGGCAAGGTTGCACATGAGACTAGTACAGTGGTGCCTTTCATCACAATGGTCGATCTTAACCCACCCACTCGACCACATGATACGCCTTACAAACTTTTGCAAGAAAGAAATGCTTTGGTGGATGAAGCCCAGAATAAAATCTTTGGTGTCGACTGTTCTGCCTTCCCCAGCCCGGGCCACGGTGACCACGGACGCCTCCCTGCTAGGGTGGGGGATTTCCAGGGAAAGACCCTCCAAAGCACCTGGTCCCCCATGGATGCCAATTTGTACATAAATGTCCTGGAATTGAGGGCAGTTCTCTTAGCGTTGCAAGCGTTCCATACATCCCTTCCTTCCGGGACCATTGCACTTCAGTCGGACAACATGTCAGTCATCTGGTACTTCAACAAACAAGGCGGAACCAGGTCTTACCTCCTGTGTCGGGAGGCCATGAGAATTTGGCACTGAGTGATGGCTTCTAACCACTTTTTTATAGCAAGGCACATTCCCGGGAGTTCCAACCTTATTGTGGACAATCTGAGCAGGAACATTCTGATGTCTCACAAGTGGTCTCTCAGTCCTATAATAGCGGATCAGATCTTCCACTGTTGGGGCAGGCAACAAATGCAGAAGCTACTTCACCCTGATCCCCCCTCAGGGGGAGTCACCGAGGGATGCTCTGATGCACAATTGGCCCCCGGGTCTGCTGTATGCCTTTCCCCCATTTCCCCTCATTCCAAAGTTCCTCCAGAAAGCTCAAAGGTTGAGAAGCAAAGTGATCCTCATTGCCCTTTACTGGCTCCGTCAAGTCTGGTTCCCATTCCTGTGGCCTCTTCTTATTCACAGCCCATGGATCCTGGATCAATCCCAAAGTCTGCTGTATCACCCTCAGCTACTTATTCAAACCCTGACAAGAGATGCATCAGACTATGCATGGGGGGCTCACCTGGCAGGGAAGTGCATTCAGAGCAAATGGAACCCAAGTCAAATGCACCTGCATATCAATCAAAAACTAATGGTAAAGATGGACAACACCACTGTCATGTGGTACATAAACAAGCAGGGGGGTACACATTCTTACCCCCTTTGCAGACTAGCCATGGCATTGTGGAACACAGCCTTGAGCTACCAAGTGGACCTACAAGCTCAATTCCTGCCAGGAAAATTAAATACACTGGCAGACGGACTAGGCAGACACCTCATGGACCCACACGAGTGGAAACTGGAACCAAGGATTTTCAATGTGTTGACAAGCAAATGGGGGAGCCCATATATAGACCTGTTTGCCTCTCCCCAGAACTGCCAATTGGACAAATTTTGCACAAGGACTTCCCACAAACAAGCCTGGAAAGTGGATGCTCTGTCCTTCAGCTGGAAAAATCTGTCAGTCTGTGCCTTCCCCCTCTGCCTCTGCTCTCCAAAGTACTACTAAAAATCAAACAGGACAAACCAAGGATGATTTTGATTGCTGCAGACTGGCCGCGCCAATACTGGTACCCCTTCCTGCACAGTGTGTCACGGTTATCTCCATGGCACCTGCCTCAGAATCCTTTCCTGCTGTCTGAGCAGGAGAACCAGATTCTGCACCCTCAGCTTCCAACACTGAACCTTGCTAAATTCTAAATTCCTCCTCACAACCATAACTGTGGGAATCTACACAAATGTAATGACTGCAACAGTGAAACACGAAGAACATAGTACAGCTGTGTACACTTACCATAAATGTAGATGTTTGAGTGTATTCACTGTTGCAGTCCTGGTTACTCTCCCTCCAGCCCCCTAACTTGTTTTGGCTATACATCTATAATTTCCTTTACTATACTTAAAAGCCTTTTTGGTGTATTTGCTTTTTTGGTGGAGGTATATCTTTGTGGTTTTATTTTTAATTGCTTCCCATTAAGGAGGCACCTGTCATCTGGGGCAAGAAAAAACAATGTAATGGCGTCTGCTGCATGTTTTATACCCCTGACGACCTGACGTCATGGAAGAAGGGACAGCAACCGACGCAGGACCCAAGACTTTGTTATTCAGGCCGACTGAGGGCAACCTGCAAGCAGATAACACAAATGTAATGACTGCAACAAGTGAATACACTCGAACATCTACATTTATGGTAAGTGTACACAACTGTTCTTTCTTATGCTGGCATCCCTGCTTCCTCCAAAGGCTCTAACTCTCATTTCCTTTTTTCAGTCCCTTCTTCCTCTGACCTCAGTAATAGTAAGGGAATTTCTGAGAGCTCTGGGGTTCATGGCTTTCCGCCATCCCCTATGCTCCCTTTTGCCAAACTCCACACGAGAAAACTTCAGTGGTTACTGAAGTCAGTTTGGCTTCAGCATTCTCACCCCCTCGATATTTCAGTTCCTTTCTTCCATATCTGAAGCAGGAACATTAGTGGTGAATTCAACAGTTGACTCTCAATCCAGGGCTCCCTTTTCATCCACCTGTTCCCTCTCAGGAGCTGTTCACAGACACCTCAGACATGTGATGGAGAGCAGCTTTTGGCTCCATAGAGGTGCAGGGAGTCTGGTCACCTCATCAGCAGAAAGACTGTGTCAGCATCAAGGAGGTGAGAGCTCTGCTGCTGCCTCTTTGGGCCTTTCATCCTCCCTTCTCCCCAGGATCTCTTAAGGTGTTTACAGAAAATGTCACAGTGATGCGGTATGTCAACAAATGGGGGGGGGGGGGGTTAAGGTCTTATCTTTGCTGGTTGGCACTCCTAGTGTGGGAACTAGCTATCCAGTTCCAGGTTACTCTTCAGGCAGTGTACATTCCTTCATGTCAAAAGATTGTGGCAGATTCCCTGAGCATGTCCATAACTCAGTCCCATGACTGGATGCCTCACATGGATGTGTTCCTGGGCATTGTCCACCAGTGAGGTACTCCTCAAATTAATCTTTTTTTTTTGCCTCCCCTCTGAACAGACAACTTCCTGTTTTTTTATGCCAGAGTCCTATGTCCTCTGGTTTAGAAATGGGACATCCTCCTTTTTCTTAGAAGGGGATGTTTCTTTATGCTTTCCTTCCCCTCATTCCAAAAGTCCTGTTAAAAATTCAGCAGGATGCTTCCAAAACCTTGTTGGTGGCTCCGGCTCCCTTATGGCCGAGACAGCATTGATTCCCTCCTCTTCTGCATTTAGTCAAGGGCAGTCATCACAATTTAATTCACAGGGTGGACCTACTTACACAAGGTAAGAGATCTCTCATCCATTTCCACCTGTCCACTCTTCAGCTGACACTGTGGGTGATAGGATTTTGATTCCATGTAAACATTTTTGTTCTGAGGCTGTGATTAGGGTCCTTCAGGAGGCGAAAACCCCATTACTAGGAAATCCTACTTATCCAAATGGAAGAGGTTTTCTGTTTGGTGTCTTTCTTATAACCTGGATCCACTTTCTGTGGATGTTCCTTTCATTCTATCTTACTTGTGTGAATTGCTCAATGCTGGTTTGGCTTATTTCTGCTTGTCTGCCATTATTACCTCCTTTAGCTTGTAGATCTGAAATTAAACAGTTCCTTAAAGACATAATTTATAGCAGAGCTCCCGGGAAGCCTGTTCCCTCCTCCCTGGGATCTTCATTTTGTTTTAGAAAAATTGATCCAGGCTTCTTTTGAGCCTGCAGCCTCAGCTTCCTTGCAACCTTGCTCTTAGAAGACTGTACTTTTGGTAGCCCTTACTTCTGCCAGATGAGTGTGAGCTTCAAGCCCTTATGGCTTGTCTTCCTCTCTTGGTCTTTCATAAGGACAGGGTGTCCCTTCGTGCTAATCCTTCTTTCGTGCCCAAGGTGGGGAATGGGTTGTCTATTAATCAGTATAATCATCTGTCCACTTTTTCCCTTCTCCACAGTCTGCCAGTGAGAAGGTGCTGTACACTTTGGATGTGTATAGACAACTCCGATTTTATTTGGACAAGACTAAGACTTTTTTCGTAAATCTGATCATCTCTGTAAACTTTCATCCTAGGTCCTAAAGATTGGCTGTGTCCAAGCAAACTATTTCTTCTTGGATTTCTACAGCCATTTCTTTTTGTTATTCCTTTCAAGGTAAGAGCCTTCCTTCTGTTAAGGCTCATTCTACTAGAGCTGTGGCATCTTATGGTCCTTTCTTCAAGGGTTTGGATACGAACTCTATTTTTGAGGCAGCTACCTGGACTTCTGTGTGTATTTTACAAGTTGGATGGAATCGCTAGAGCCATCCTCCATGGCTTCCTAGAGAGCTCAGCTGGTCTTTCCTCCTTGGCCTCTTCTTGCTGAGCTTTGGCACCCTCCTTATTGTAATGAACACTGCAGCAGTGAAATAGAAAGATGTAGTACAGTTGTGTAAAATCTTACCATAATGGTAGATGTCCTTCTCTTCACTGTTGCAGTATCCACTCCCTCCCTCTGCCCCCTGGTCCATTTCTCTTCTGGATGTACTATTACCTCTCTACTCCTTGGACTGGCATTCCTACTGGGGCTTTCAGTTCTGAGGTTGGTACGCCCGACATCACCTTTATGCCCTAGGCTATGCTAGGAACATATGTGTGATACTGCATCAGATTTCAAGGTGTTCTTTTCATAAATTTATCTTAAACCATTCTGACTGTATCCATGATTGCCATACAGCACTTTCCATTCTGAATTTCTCACTCTACCTACTACAGTTTAACAGAATTTCAGACTAGTTTGTAAACTGAACAGAGGCAGGATTGTTAAATGTAGCCCTTTTTAACAAAATAATGTAAAATGTCTGGGGGAAAGCAGTCGCTAATATCTTCTTTGATGATTTGTAAGTATGCCAAGTAAATATATAGCAGTATAAAGTGTGGAGGGCCTCTAGCTGTGCCTTTGTATTAACTTTGGTTATGTTTTTGAATGTAGAATGTGATTTTAAGTACACAGAATAGATGTAGTTAAATGTATTTGTCATAAATCATGTTTTATACTTCTTTGGCATAGTGTAAAGTAAAACATTTTATGTACTGCATTCTGTCATGGGCTGTAAGAATGCAGAACAGTGGAACAGATGCTTTGGCTTTGTGACAAATGGCTTCTAATGCCGTCTAGAGCTTTTCACAGAGTTGTGCTTTAGGGCTGACATATGTGGAAGAATGTATGCAAATTCAGGCTTAAGTACTTTTAAATGTTAAAAACCTAAAACAAGAAGGAAATTAAGGATGCTGAATGTATGTTCATAGAATCATGATGAGAAAGTCTTAAAAAGTACAAATGCTTCATAAGAAACATTTGCTCTGTCTGTAGATTTAGTTTATATGCAGACATTGTCCACTCTTGCTGTTCCTTGGAAGTTGAGGGAGGTAATAGAGTTATCGGAAACTTAGCCCAACTTTTCATTACAGAATGCTTATATTATACCACATAGTTTTAAAATTTTTAGGTCACCATAACTGTACTGAGAGTAGGACAGCAGAAGTTTTCACTTGCAGGCTGTGTGAAAGAACCACAGAACTAGGTTGTGTGGAGAACACAGTGCTGAAGTGTGTCACACTTTTTTTAACGTTTGATTTTTGTCTACTACTGTACTACCACCTTATGAGTAGGGATCATTATGAATATGGAGTAATGAGATTGAGGTATACCGAGTGCAGGTTTGTACAGATGAAGTTGAAAGACTCAAGCTGTCACTGACGCTAGTTGGTCCTGTTTTTTTTTTTTTTTTTATAGTGCCTCATTTACCACCTAAGGAATTGCCAGACTGTTGTAGACTTAGCAGGATGACTGTGTTTGGGAGCTAATTTCATGTTGCTAAAGAGGGAAGGAGTGACTCTCAGGCAAGCTTATCACAGTTCTGAAAAAGGAAATAGCTTGGGTCTACTGCAAGGACAGCCAGTGCCAGAAGCTAGGAATATATGCACATATGGTCTGCTAACAGGTTGCAGATGGCAGGAGAGAGTGTTAATGTCGCTTGGCATTACTGCCTTTTTTGCTGTAATGCAATAAAATTGAGACTGGGTGGGAGCAAAGCTGAATGTGTAACATGAGTACAGTTGATGCACCAACATAGCATTGACTCCGTCTCTGGATCATGCTTAATGCTGACCAGCAAATTTAAAGGAAGACATTCATGCACACTTGCTAATTGGAGGATAATGTGTCAACAAAACAGTGTAAAATTGTTATATTAAACTGTAGATGTACTTTCTTGCCAAAGGAATTCTTTTGTGTGGTACGTACACTGTGATATTCAGAGAACTGAGTACAGGCATAAAGCAAATGCAGTAATATTTGCTTTCCCTCTAAGATTTTGGAGTAAAGGAAGGAAAAGAAAGCCCTCATGCAGGTGAACAAGGGGTGGATACTTCTCATACATGTATTACCTTTGACAAAAACGGTCATTAGTTTTTAGATTATAAATAGCTTACGTGGCCAATAAGAATTACAAACCTAGGCAAGTGAGCCTGTCTCGTCACTTAGTCACTGAAGGTGGTTATCCCTTAGTTAAGAAACGTGGGCTTGTAGCTACAGTTCTGAGCCTGAACAAAAAGTAAATGTTTCAAACCTAGTTTCAAGTGTAAAATAAGAAAACTCCGCCCATATCAGATGTTCTTCGTGTTTCACTGTCGCAGTCATCACATTTGGGTTATCCCTGCCAGGGTAGCCGCCGGCCCGAATAGCAGAGGCTTAGTATTTCTGCGTCAGCTGCTGTCGCTTCAGGACTGATGTCAGGTCATCAGTAGTACAAAGTAAGGCAGCCGACGCCATTACACCAGTCTTTCTTGCCGTGGAGCCTGAAGCAGAAGCAGTTCGCACGAGTGCCGGTCGGCCGCTATCTGAGTTTCATCTACCGAATTGAAGTTGAAGTCTTCTAAAGCTAAGACAACTAACCGATGTCAGAAAAAGTTAATAATTGTCTCGCCTGTGGAAAGCAAAATACCACACCGAGACTTCCATTCTTACTGCGTCACTTGTTGGGCCCAGACCACAACGTCCCCCGTTGTCACTTCTTTGCTTTGTTTAACGCCAGAACTGTCCATCGTCGGGCCCTTATTGTAGCCATATATTTTCGCTTACAGTCCTCGAATTCTGATATGGCTTCGGTAAGTCATCCGACAGGAGATCTTTCGAAAAAGCGTAAAGGTAAAGACAGAGACAGACTGCACAGGTCCAAACCTACTGACGACGCTTCCATTAAGTTAGTCATCAGTTCTCCGGTCCTCAGTGAGGCGCTTTCGCAACCCCTGATGCCCACTTCTCTGTCTTCGCAGGCTGCTACCGAGACCCTTCCGGAGTCCGGTATGCCACAAAACTCTTCTCCGACTAAGGATCCTGCGGTTGTCTCTACCTTTTGATGGGTCCGAAGCTGCTGAGCAGGCACCGGCTTCTGAGGAAGTCCTTCGCACTACTGATTCTCGACACAAACCGACGTCTTTTTTTTGCAACTACCGTTCTTTCGAAAACAACCAAGTTTCTTAGGCCCAGGGTACGAACCACACCCAAGAAACCGATGACCCACTCTTAGGCACTTGCTTCCTTGCCTCAGTCTCAGATGCTTAAAATGGCAGAAGACCTTATCATGCTGATCAGGGGAAGCCAAGCTACCACCTCCAAAATGAAAAGAAATCTGTTCCCAGTAGTTCTGTCTGAACAAGAGTCAGATGACTCTGATGCTTCTGAATATGAAGACATGCAACCCCTCTCTACTTATGAGGATTCGGATGCAGAGGTTTACATACCTTCAGCCTCTTCCCCAGAGGATTTTTCCTTTGGGGCAACCCTGCATACCTTAAGGGAGCATTTCCAATGGGAAAGTCAAGACTACCCTCAGTCTAAAAAGAGACTCACAGAGAATTCTTAGATCTTCCACAGCACAGACCCTTGGCCATCCCTCCAGTCCTGGATGTTGTGGAGGATGTTTTCCTGGAATCCAGCTTGACTCCTGACACCCTCCCTCATGCACCCAGAAAACCAGACAGGTACTATAGAGTACCTGATTCTCACAAATTTCTTTTTAAAAAATCCTACTGCTGACCCTGAGGTTATTTCTCAAGGGCCTAAAGGGATTAAAGCAACCTCTGCTAAGAATCCCACCCCCTCAGATAGGGATTCCCAAGCACTAGACAGATGGGGTAAAAAGGTATACACCTCAGCTACTCTTGCTATTAAGGCACTAAATTGTCAGTTCCATATGCTAAAATTTCAGCAACATACCCTGGAACTCCTCAAACAAAAAATGTCTTCCTTTCCTGCTTGGGCAGAATCTAAAGAATTACAAGAGTTGATGCATTTTGTCACTCAAGTAACTAAACACACCTTGCACTGTGCTTTTTATGCCCTAGAAGCTTCTTGCAGGGTAGCAGTCACTGGATCTGTTGTTAGAAGGCATGCATGGCTTAAGGAACAACCCCTGCCAGACCATGTCAAATCTAAATTGTTGGATGCCCCTCCCCCCCCTGCACAAAGACAACTTACTTGGCACTAAGGCAGAAGAGGTCTTAAACAGATGGAAGAAAAAGCAAAAAGTAAAATCTATGCAGAGAGTTAAGGATTTCTTACAGGTCCAGCCACCCAGGTTCAGCAGGCATTGTCCCACCAAAAACTGGTCCTTTTCTGCTCTCTCCAAGCAGATCCAGCACAGGCCCCGGGGTACCAGACCCCTGCAGACAACAGCCACAGGAAATGCTGAGATCTAAACCATGGAGTTCTAAGCCACCCCCTTATGGTAAGAACTGACAGTAACTCACCTCCCCCACCCCTCCCTCTGCCCACCTTCACTTACCCCTAGGAGGAAAACTCTCCTTTCATGCATGCACCTGGGCCACCATTACCAATGACCACTGGGTTCTAAACATAGTGTCTCAGGGATGCAAATTTTCCTTCCACACCCTTCCAACCCAAAAAGGGTTCCTAGATCTACCTCCAAACCAGTGGGCAGAGGCTCAAAAGCAAATCCTTACCCTGCTTTCTATGAGGCCAGTAGATCATGTTGCTGCAGAGTAGATAGGCCAAGGTTTCTACTCCAAACTTTTTCTGGTGCCCAGAAAAGAGGGCACCTGGTGCCCCATCCTCTATCTATCCATTCTTAACACCTTACTGGTGATCCCAAAATTCAAATTGCTTACCCTCCAGCTGCTGTTACCTATGTTCTCCAAGGACGCTTGGCTAGCCAATGTGGATCTAAAAGAGGCCTACCTTCACATTCCTATCAGGGGATCATGCAGGAAATATCTCCGTTTCAGGGCAGGATCTCAACACTTTCAGTTCTCTGCGCTTCCCTTTGGCTTATCTACTGCTCCCAGAGTTTTCACAAAATGTCTGGCTCCGGCCATTGCCTTTTGCAGACAAAGGAATATCCAGAGTTTACCCATAGTTAGACAACTGCCTTATTCAGGCAGACAGCCAGGAAAAGCTGCTCAAGCACCTGGCCTTTGTAAAGACCCTACTAACCTCCCTGGGGTACACAATCAACAAAAAGAAATCCATACTGGTGCCCACCCAAAGGGTTATCTTCCTGGAAGCAAGCCTGGACACAGCATCCCAGGTGGCATTCCTTACACCAGAAAAATACATTTTCCTGACAGCCTACTTCTCTCAACTAGCCACCAGGCCCAAGTTATCTGCAAGGAAGATACTGCAAGCTCTGGGGTTAATGGCATTTTGCATACTACTCATCCCATATGCTAGACTGAATATGAGGAAACTTCAATGGTACCTAAAAAACCTTTGGTGTCAACACTCTAAAGACCTGGAAACTCTTATACCTATAATTCCTTGCCTCATAAAAGATTTTCTTTGGTTGCCAGTAGCATGCTCCCACAACAAGAGACTTCCTTTCTCACCACCCCCCCCCCTGCTGCCCATACCCTCACCACAGACTCATCAGACTATGCTTGGGGTGCACACCTGGACGGCAGGTGCATACAGGGCCACTGGAGCCCGCAGCAAATCCCTCTGCACATCAACCAAAAAGATGATGGTTGTCCAGCACACCTTGATAGCTTTCAAACCCTTTCTCTCCCCAGGGGCTCTCCTGATCAAAACAGACAACACCACTGTGATATGGTATATCAACAAGCAGGGAAGGACTCACTCCTATCTATGCAGGCTGGCCATGACCCTTTGGTACACTGCTTCTGTCATGCAACTGCACCTGTTAGCACAATTCCTACCAGGCTCTCTCAACTCTCTGGCAGACCAGTTAAGCAGAAATCTTCTGGGCCCACATGAGTGGCTGCTCAGCAGAAGAACCTTCACCCTAATAACTCGGAAATGGGGCACCCCGAAGGTCAACCTCTTTGCCTCCCACACCAACCATCACCTCAGCAAATTCTGCACCGGGGAGCATCACTGCATGGCTTGGAAAGTGGATGCCCTGTCCTTCCCCTGGGTCAGTCTGTCAGTCTATGCCTTTCATCCACTACCTCTCACCCCCAGGGAACTGCTCAAAATAAGGACAATTCTTATAGTTCCAGACTGGCCTTGCCAGCACTGATGCCCTTTGCTGCGTAGCCTGTCACCACTGCCACCATGGCATCTTTCTCAGATTCCAAACCTTGTGACCCAGAGGGAAGGAGAATTCATGCATCCCCAACTGCAGACACTCAATTTGGCATCTTGGCTTATTCTCTAACCCCCAATCAATCTGCCAACCTCAGTAAACAGGTTCTAGATGTTATCCATGAGGCCAGACACCCTAGCACTAGAAAGTCTTATGCTGACAAATGGAAAAGGTTCTGCACCTGGATCCTGGCTAAGGAAGCCAATATGGCAAAGCCCTCCCTCCCTCTCATCCTGGATTACTTGGCAGATCTATTACACAGTGGCCTCTTTCTCCTCTATAAAAATTCATACCTCTGCTATTTCTGCTCATCTTCCCACCGAGCAGCCCCTTTTCTCACACCCTTTGATTAAACAGTTCCTAAGAGGGACTAGCAACTTGAGGCCACCCAAAAGGGCATCCACCCCAGCTTGGGACTTTAACTATGTTTTGGAAAAGCTCACCCTGCCCCCTTTTGAATAAGATTCTTCTGCAGAGCTAAAATTTCTCTCCTGGAAGACAGCATTCCTTCTGGCCATCACTTCAGCCAAAAGAGTCTCCGAGCTGCAAGTGATCATGGCTGTGGAACCCTTCATCATCTTCCATGCTGACAGGGTATCCCTCAGAACTAATCCATCCTTCATGCCCAAAGTGGTTTCCAGTGTGGCTGTTAACCAGTCCATTCATTTGCCCACCTTTTTCCTAATCCCCAGAGCACGGAGGAAAGGATTCTGTACTCTAAGATGTGCACAGACAGCTCAGATTCTATCTGAACAGGACTAAATCCTTCAGAAACTCTGATCAATTGCTGGTTAGCTTTGCTGCAGGGGCAGAAGGCAAAGCCATCTCCAAAAAAAATTTCCAAATGGATAGCACACTGGATCCATTTCTGCTACAAACAACATGGAAAGCCTCCACCCAAGAGGGTCAGGGCTCACTCCACCAGAGCAGCCTCCATTTCTGCAGCTTTCCTCAGAAGAGTCCCCACCAGGGACATCCTGGAGGCTGCCACCCGGACATCTGTTCACACTTTTACCAAACATTACCACCAGCATCTCTTCTCCAAACCCAGGGCAAGGTTTGCCTCTGCAGTCTTGCAGGGCATCCTAGCCAGCCACTAGATTCTTTGACTGCCTCCACCCTTTTCCTCAGCTTTGGGAATCAACCCAAATGTGATGACTGCAACAGTGAAACATGAAGAACATAGTACAGTTGTGTACACTCACCATAAATGTAGATGTTCGAGTGTATTCACTGTTGCAGTCCTGGTTTCCCTCCCTCCCTCCTTCCTTCTTTCTTCTCTTTCCTTTCTAAGGGGCATATTGGTATTTACTTTCTGCTGGTGGGGTTCTTCCACCACAACCTGGCTCCTTTTTGGGGGCACCTGACAGGTTTGGGAAAGAAAAACTGATGTAATGGCGTTGGCTGCCTTACTTTATACTACTGACAACCTGACATCAGTCCTGAAGAGACAGCAGCCGATGCAGAAATACTAAGCCTCTGGTATTCGGGCTGGCCTAGGGCTACCCTGGCAGGAATAACACAAATGTGATGACTGCATCAGTGAATACACTCGATATTTATATCAGAGTATTTGTTCTTTCCTTTAGTCAAACCTAGGGTTACCATACCAACGGGTTTCCCCAGACACATCCTCTTTTTGGGCTACTGTCTGGGTGGTTTTTGAAAATTCTGCGATTTGTACAAATCGCAGAATTTTCAAAAACCAGACGTCCCTATTTCAGCAGGATTGTCCCAGGATCAACAGTCCAATCCCGAGTCCTGCACTGCTGGTTACTGTCCCGGCAAAACAGCCTCCGTTTTGTTTTTTTTATTGGCCCGTATACCGGTATACCAATCAAAAAAAAATTGCAAAACAGAGCTCTGTTCAATGCGGAACTGCTTGATGTTCCGCATTGAACAGAAGAGGGTCCGCTGTGCAAGTTTTTGATTGGTTCATATACCGGTATACGAGCCAATCAAAAAAATCGAAAAACGGAGCTCTGTTCAATGCGGAACTACTTGATGTGCCGCATTGAACAGAAGAGGGTCCGCTGTGCAAGTTTTTGATTGGCTCGTATACCAGCATATGGGCCAATCAAAAATCGCCAAACAGAGAGCTACTTGGCTTTAATGCGGAACTGTGATGTTCCGCATTAATATTTTTGGTCTTCACTTGGTGTGAAAGACGTTTTGCTCTGAACCAGCCAGTCAGTAATCTGGCAACCCTAAAATATCTGCTGGTATAATACCAGCACATATTTTTCATCCTGTTTTTCGTATAACCAAATATGGTAACCCTTGTCAAACCTCAAAAGTGCTATGTAGAAGGAAGAACATTTTAGTAGTAGACTTCCATTTTTCGTCTTGTTAAATTTTACAATCTTTGTGCTTCACATCTTCAGCAGGACTTTCAAAACATTTTCTCTTGCATTCACCCACCACAACATACAGACGAATTCGACACATCTAGGCCAGTGTTCATCCAGGGCCTTTTTTTACCTTTCATGTTTTTTTCTAAATAAAATACCTCAACTTTTTTAACTTTGCAGGGGTGGGGGACAAATAAAGGGTTGTAAAGTGTTTTATCCAAGTGACATCCAGTGGGGAAGTGCTGACCATCAACTCAATGTGTGATAGAAATTGATAGAAAGCTACATGGGCAGTGTGGAGGGAAGTAACCGCAGACAACAGGAGGTAAGTTTTTCTTTTTTTTTTCTTTTTTCAATCCAGGAAGCCGGTTATGTCATGTGTGGAGTGCTGGACCAATCTTTGGGGTAGATGGCGTACCTATTGATGGTTGTTAATTTCACCCTCTGAACTTCCTCAGATTTTGCAGAAATGTTCCATGTTTTGGCCTGTCCTTCCTTAAAAAAAAAAAAAATCGTGCCTGATTTTTAGGCCTTTCTCCCTCCTTAGCCAGTATTAAGTGCAACTTCGAATGTTCTTCAGTTTGTCATGTTTGGTTTGCAAAATAAAACAGCATTTGTGTGAGTGCACACCATAACCTTCGTTATTTCACATGCAGGGATGTAAACTTCCAGTTTGGTTTTGAAATATATATATATATATATATATATATACATATATATATATATATATATACCATATATATATATATATATATATATATATATACCATATATATATATATATATATATATATATATATATATATATATATATATATATATATATATATGTACATACACACACACACACACACACTTTTGGCGTGCACCTCTGAGTTTAATTCCTTCTGAAATTTGCACAGTATCCTTAGAGGACTGAACAGCTTATCTTATATGCATCCACAGAGATGCTCGTGAGAAAACTGATGTACTCAGGGAATATATGCAAAGATCCCCAGCTTGAAACTTGTGATGTCCTTCAAGGATGCATCTGCAGTCATAACATATGGGTTGTCCCTGCCTCCAGGCCATCAATCAATGGGTCCAAAGTCTGGTCTGGGTCTGGCCTGCGGCTGCACTTTGACTCTCTCGGCATCTCCAGGGTATAAAGGCATCAAAGGCACACCGGCATCCCTTTTCCTTTTCTCTCTTTCTTGCCGATTGTGAAAAGCGAGAAGCTGTTCACAAGTGCCCAGATCGTCAGATCCAGAGATTTCAGTTACCTAAGACTTAAAAGCTAAGTAGTACCTCTTAATTCCTTTCTTGCCTCAGCCGATGTCAGATAAAGTAAAAATAATTTTTTTCAACTAAACAACTAAAACACCATATAACCATTCTCCATTGCTCTTCCTCCTTAGGCCCTTACAGACCGATGAATCAGCTGTTCCTTTTAGCTCCTTCTCCTTCTTAAACCGTCGGCTTAGCAGTCGGAGTTTTGGTTTAAATTTTGGAACTGATTTTGCATATATGCTTATAAGATGCCGCCTCAGACAGATGCTCAAAACCGATGAAGGAAAAAAACCGACCAACACTCACAGCATTCGGTGAAACCGTGGGCGCCCGCGGCCAGTGTCTAGAGGTGAGTGTGTCTTGGCTTCGTTCTTACTACTCAGTTCGAGCGACCCCTTACCTCCTGAATCGGGAGAGGGCTGCGACGAATCGGGCCATTTACAGATCACCGGGCTAAGCTAGTGCCCACATCCGACACCATTCCTTGGACATTTCTCCCCTGAGCTTTGGGGCAGCTAGGCCCCCCCTCTATATGTAAAGCTTAAGGCCTCTCAACAGCTAATTCTGCCAAACACAGGCTCCAAGCTGCTCCTGTTTCTCTCAGAGGCCTTCTCACTTGGCTCACCTTTCATCCTTCTTGAGGTTAGTATTAGACCTTATTCCAGGGGTTCCCGTAACCCCACCTGACCCAGACCCCAACTCCATCACCAGACAGACAGGCCCTCTGGGACTGACTCCCCTGAGAACCTCTCTCCTCTGATCCTGAAGATCTCAGATGTCAGAGGAACAGGAAAAGGAAGGGGGCTTTATGAGGATCCATGAGCATGGGATTCTCCTCCTTCTCTCCCTCCTCCCCTGAAGAATTTTTTTTTTTTTTTTTGGGAAACTTTTGCACTCCATGAACTAAGTCAACAGTTGCATTCTCTGAATTTTTCTGAATCTAGAAAAGTTTTGGGACTTTGCCATTTGAGGCCCTTAGCCATTTCTAGCTGTTTCCTGTTCTAACTGATGTTGTGTCATATGTGTCTACTCCTCTTTCTTTCTGAGCCCCTTTTGATGCCCAGGGATAACCTAGGGTACCTGACAGGGATACTTCCACCTCAGCCCCTGCCCAGCCCATATATAAGACCCACAGGGCCCGTGTTGCTGTAGCCAAAACTGGCAAAAAGGCCTTGCCCCACAAGAGCTACTAGATGTTAGAAAGAGATGGGGAGAGAAGGGGTAAAAAGAGCACATACTTCTGCTATCATTTATAACATGTCTATTACATGCCTGCGTTACATATAGAACAGATGAATAATTGATCAGCTGAATAAGTGAATTTCTTATCCTGAGGCTTTAACCTTGCAACCTTCTTCAGGATTTGGATTTCAACTCTCAGCAGGTCAAAAATCTTTTAATGTGCTTCAACAATGTGGCTTCTGCAGGTCCAAGATAAGCTATGACTGGCTAATCCTGTGTGAGCCATGCCTGGCTATTCCAAGCTAAAAAGAGCAATCCATGCCAAGGCTAAAAAGCCCTGAGGCCCAGTGCAGAAATGTAAAAACATGGAAAGAGCAGCAAGGAGATTGCAAACCCAAAGAAGAAGGTGCTGCAAAAAAAGCAAAAAAGTAAAGGTTCAGCCAACAATAACCTGCAGGTCCAACCAGGACCAACCTACAGACTGGCGGGAATTTCCCATGCAGCTTTTCGGCACCTCCAAGGCACACAGACGCAGGAGACACAGAGGGAGAGCAAAGGGCGCCATAGGGCAGCCTGCCTACAACTACAACCAGAGGCACAGAAGCAACAGCCAAACTACACACACAGCAGCCACAGGAACCACACTGACACTACACTCACAATGACAGGACTCTGATCTGACCTAAGTTCCCTTTGGACGGAATTGGACCTTTGATCTCTAACAACTGGCACTAACACATGGAATTTGCAACACAACAAGGCATTACATTTAGAAAGGATACAGGGTTTCACACAGAATGAAATGGATACGATTCCACGAAGCGACAGAAGGCCAAACCAGAAGGCAGAGGGCCAAATAGCCAAAACAATTTACTTCAGATGACTTCAGAAATGAAGGGTGAGGATACCTGGAACAAGGCCAGGGATCTTACCATATTCCAAAGTTGTACCTAGAAAAAGAATTCTCATGGAGCCCCAGATGACTTGCTCTGCACCTTGACTATCTTCGAAAGCTGGGACTGCATTGCCACATCTCCTACAGCAGGTTTTCAAATTTGTTGGCCTGGACCTACCTTGCACAAAGACAATCAAGGGCAAATTCAAACATGTCCATACCTGAATGTAGACACATGGCCTTTAATTCCCAGATTTTGCATCATCAGAAGACTGCATTGCATTCTCAGCATTGCCCTTGGCTTTCATTCTGCCATGCTATTTATATTCACACAAATGTGCAGTAGTTAAGTAAAACAATTTCCAGATTGTTTACCATAGAATACAAACAAAACTCACAAACTGCCCAATAGACAAAAACAACAAAACAAAAGAGACAACAAGACAAAACCCATAAGGCCTTGGTGCTTGCAGGACACAACAACACACAACATCCAGACCATTGGTCAACAGATAACAAGTCGGGACCTGGAGTTACATGGAGGAGGACACAATGGTGGGTTATACTTTTCACAACAAAGAAAAACGCTAAGATTTCAGAAGATAATTCAAAAGCAAAACAAACTTCACTCAGCTTACTGGGTATGACGCACCCTCAGGCCTAGGCATCCTGCATGGCATTTGGCATAATTCAAAGGCCACTGCATGCTCAGGAATGGCCTGTCTTACAGGCAAGACTAAGGAATGTAACACAAGCCAACAGGCAATCGAGAGATACCAGCCATTCCTGCCTTCCATAAGGAAAAAGGAATCTACAATCAACCAGGCCCTCCAGTTCAACAGAGGCCTGCCTCCAACACACCAAAACCCTGGCAGTCCACCACTTGGAAGCGCCATGGAAAGACCATGTGGCACACACACAGAGGAAACACGCCCAAGGCCTATGGGCCAAAAGGACACCAGGACTATGCAACCAAAAAAAAGATGGGGGCCTCGAAGCATGCAATCAAGGCAGCAATTCAAACTGCTTCCAAAGCAGAGACGCACACGATAATCACAGAGCATACACAACCATGGTTCATAAACAAACAGGGAGGCACACACATTACAGACAAAGGAGGAGATGGCGGATGGCAATCAATACCTATGAATGAATCTCATTATCCTCATACAGGCCAAATTGGCATCCAGACTCGTGCTGCATCATAATTTACAGTTTAAGCGACAGGCACCACGGATAGCTCGCAGGATGCCAAGACCAGACTGCTTCATCGGAGGGAAGAAGACTCCAGACATCCAGCTGGAAGGCTAATGAAGATACCACTGATCTTTCTCTAGACAAATTCTGCTCAAGCCACTAAAACCCAAAAAAGCCTGGAGGGTGGACCCTCTCATTCAGCTGGGAATGCCCCACCAGTAACTGGCATGCTCTAACAGTCCCTGCCTTTCCAAAGGTCTCATTGAAGTACCTAGAGGAACAGCCAATCAGGCCAGAACAAGCAAAGGTGGAACAGACAACACCATCAAACGCTACTGAACATGCTGTCACAGGCGAACTCATGGCCTCTAGAACTATGGCCTCTTCTGCTACCACAAAACACCCTCTTACCCTGCATCCATACTGGAAAAGATAACTGTATTCACCCTGAAAATTCTACTTCAACATTTCCAAATCATTTTCCCTCAGAGGAACGACATTTTCCTGAGATCCGCAGTCTTCCTTAAACTTCTCAGACATTGTTGACTTCATCAAGGAGGCACCCATCCAGCTAAATGCAAACTACCTGAATGTCACAGTGGCAAACAGCAGACCTCAGAGAATACTTAGCAGAAACCTTTAATATCCTAGAATGCTTACAAATCTGTTAAGCAATATGCTCTCTTACAATTCATTTAAGTAATATCTTGGACCCATCTTCTCTCACACAATCAGAACCCCATTAGCACCTTTCAAAGGTGAATACAATATAGGAAACCCCTTCTCTGCACCACTTCTCAAACTTGTGCTGGATGGGATCAGAATTCTGAAAGAAGCTTTTTTGCACATGCAGACCTATGCTTTATCCTGAAAAGCAGACACTTTTCTGGCAAAAGGAAAGACAAAGAGAGTACTTGATCACTTCTATTTAAAGTCAAGGCAAGAGTTTCTTTGAAATCTTTTTCTCAGCAGATAGAGTATCACTGTGAAAGAAGAGTACTATGCTTTCATATCTCTTTTTTCCACCAAAATACCAAGCTCACTATTTGCTAGAGTATTTCCACTGGGACACCTACTGAGGAGAATAACCAAACACACAATTTCAAAACACTCACAACTATGCTTTTATCTGAACTAACTAAACCAACAGAAAAACTGACCAAAAATTGTAGCATACTGACCAACTTTTTGGAAGAGTACCAGCACCATCTACAGGAACTTACCTGGAAAACAGTTTCGCTCAAATACTCTTGGAGATATGCACAGACACTGACCATATCAGGCCATTATTCCACAAGTTTTGGGTACCATAAGGGTTTTAGCTACCATTCTACCAGGTGCAGCTTTGAAAGACAGGGTACGCTACTTGGAGGCAGATGCACCACAGTGCCAAGCCTTATAATCATTTGCCAACTCCATCCCCCTAGCTTTATATGCAACTAGTAGCTTGGTTACTCTTACTACACCATCCTTCTTTAGTACCTCTATTCCCAGTTTGGCACCTGTATACTCCAGTATAGCTATGAGGACAATTGCATCCTTTCAGACTTATACCCTATTGTTGGAACTATAAATGGTATGCATCTGCAGATATATGTTGTAGAGTCAGATAGGTATACTGCTGCCTGCAAACCCTTACCCTCCTACCCTAGTGTGGTATTATCCTGTGGGGAATCTATTACACTGTATAGTACTGTAATCTACTTTATAGTATGCCCCCCCCAGTATGAAATTTGAAATGCTAATAAGTTTAGTTTTTTTTTTTTTTTTTACTTTTGATGTAATTAACTTTATTTTTATGATCTTTATCTGCATATATTTCATACGTATATGCACATAAAGATCATAAAAATAAAGTTAATTTTAAGTGCAGGGATGAATGCAAGCTGTAACTATGTGGTATATAGCATGTGCTTCTAAGGGGAGATATTCATATTGTTTTTCTTTAATGTTTCTCCTCTTCCTATTGTCCACGATTGTTGTGCTTTCTCGAGTTTTACGTGCTCTTGCTTTTTAATTTTTTTTTTAAGTAAGATTCTTGCATATTTTTATGCATTTGTAGTAGTTTTATCTTGCTGTGGTAGATACTACATGACATGTAAATTTATACTACAATGTGTGCTGCTGAGAATGGTGGTGTGCAGTAGACTCGCTTTCCTTTTTATGTCACCATTCCTGCTTCATTAGAAATAGACATTTGCAGTCTTGTTCTTTGGTTAGCATTTCTGTTGCATTTGAGCATTAAAACCGCTTTTGAGATTTCCCATTTTTTCATTGCCATATTTCAAGCTTTGGTGCTCTGTTCACACTCTGAAAAGTGTCTGCAAACAGATCTCTTATGTCACGGATTCTTGAAGCAGCATTTATTAGACAAATACTAAAATATTTGCATTTATTTGTGTGTGTGTGTGTGTGTGTGTGTGTGTGTGTGTGTGTGTGTGTGTGTGTGTTTTTTGGGGGTATTGACACTATGACTACTGTTTAAATAGTTTTCACCTTAGTGACTTGTGCCTCAGGTGAGGTGCCTGGCGACACACTTCTGGCCAGGCTGACTCCATTGTCGAGTGAATTCAGTACACACCTGGCATAAAGGTGGTGCCACCTTGTGCAGTCTTTAGTTTGGTGTAACAGTAGTGTTAGTTCAAAACTCACAGTATGGTAGCATCTTGTCTTGAGGCTTCTAGAGGAGGGCAGATAGGTACTCCATTGACACCTGCTTTAATACTCGTTTCTTGTTAGTGATAAGTCTATTTTATGTCTGCCATCACCAAAAATATTTTGTTCAGGTATTAGAATCCCCCTTCCTATAATGTGTCCTCTCTTATTTTCTGTCCAAGTTTTAGTAGAAAAAAAAAGAAACTTGCAGAGAAGTGAGTTGGCACTTCGTACCTACTTATGAGAAAAGCTAGCATCTGTGTCTCATCAGGCCCCTAAGCTGAGTGATACCACCCTGAAAAAGCACAAGAAACATATGGAGGAGGGACCCCACAGTGAGAAAAGCAAATGGGAAACCTGGAGTGTTGCTGTAACAGACAGCCTTCCTTATTTTGGCAGCCTAGTATTTTGCTGTGAACTTATAAAAACCAACATGTTGAAGCCACAGATGTCTGCCATTTTGTAAGCCTTGCCTTTTCTGTTTCAGAGATGCTAAAGTAATCTTTACATCTCAAACCTCACCCAGACTTCCACCCAAGACTGGTCTAAATTAGCTCAGGATACACAGGACCCGCAAACAAAATCAGACCAGCCTGCCATTTCTATAGTCTCCTTCCCCAAGATGGGGAAGAAGGAGCCCTTTCCGTAGAAGTCAAACTTTGCAGATACTGAATGGAAGTAAAACCTTGATTATTTTATCTGTAAAGACCTCTTCTCTGGTATGACATGGATGATGTGGGTGACTGTTTTCCTCCCAGGATAACATTTCAGTTGGAGAGACTTTCTGTAAAGTAGTAGTACTTTAAATAAGAAGTTGGGTATGTCTTGGATGCCAGCAAACGATGTATAGATCTACTGAGTTTGGATTCTCCAGAGTTATTGGATGTTTCTCCAGTGCTTGAGGTTGAAACCTTGCAGGATGCCTTCCTTGCAGAGTAGTTAAAACCAATCTACTTACTTCACTGTTCCCAAAAGGCCTCTCCTGTTTTATTAAGTACAGGATCCCTTTATGAGAGCTCAGTGTCGAATTCATCAGTGGTATTTCTTGATCCTTCAGAAACATGCAAGTTGGTTCCAAGCCTTGAGTACTCTGCCCATTGAGCAGGGGAAGACTTGCAGTATCTTAGACCACTTTGAGAAGAAATCCTGGCCTTTATAGCATTAAATTGCTAGAGTATCCTTATCAGATGTTAAGCTGAAGTCATCAAACATTTGCATTAGACATTAGGGGCAGTGCTTGGAAGCAGAAATTAGTCCATTTTGTCCATTCTGCTTCTCATCTGATCAAATGTGCTGTATAATATGGATATGAGATTGTTAATACAGCATGCAAAGCTGCTGCTATGAGATCAGTCATTAGAAGGCATACCTGGCCTCTGCTTTAGGGTGTGAAAGTGCACCTCCTCATTGCATCCTTGCGTATGGACCTGCCCTTTAGTTCCCTTTCAGAGGTACCTTTGAAGTAGAAGAGAAAGGACGAGACAGTTGAATCATTTAAACAACTCCTCCGCCTTTCTGTATCTTGGTACATGGGAAATTAATTCTAAAACTATTATTTTAAACACTGGCTCCATCATGGGAATTTGGGTACTGGAAAGCAGGTGAAGGTTGTTGGCTATGTACTTTAGCCCTACCTCACAAGAATAAGAGATGAGCGGGCCATATTTTAAAAAGAAAATTAAAAAAGCTTTACAGGTGACAAATGGGTCATGTACATAGTCTCCCAAGGGTGCAAAAAAGTTTCAGGGGAATCCCTCCAGTTCCAAAGGACTAACTGCACATGGTTAGTCTGTTGGAGAATTCTTCCTGTAAGAATCTACAGGAGGATAACGTATGAGAGGAGGCCAACAGGGGCTTCTGCTCAGGACTCTCTTGTACCAAGAAATATTAGCCCTTGGAGGCCCATTTTTAATCTGTCAGGATTAAACAAATTCTTAAAATTGCTCAAACTCAGGCTGCTGAAGCTTCATGTCGTCCTGCCTCTACTGTTTCACCAAGCCCCTTTGGGCTGAAGGAGCCTGGATACACATTTCCATACTTGAAGACCACTGGTGCTTCGCAGTTTTGAAGCTTGGGAAGGTAGAGGATCCCAGTACCAATTTGCCTTTTTCTGTCTTAACTACTTCTGCTTGGGTACTTGCCAAATTTCTAGCTCCAGTTGTAGCACTAAGCATGCTCAAGGACATTCACTTCTATCCTTGTCTGGATGTGTGCTGAATGCAGCCGCAGCCCCATGAGGAGACATTTAATTTGCTTGCATGTGGATTGTTGCTTCCAGGATCTAATTCTGTCACTCACACATGCTCTCTCTCTCTCAAACTTCCCTAATCTAATTTGACAGCAACTAGGCCCTTATAGTCTCCTCTTGTTAGAAGTCTTCATTTCGTAGGATAAAGTAGACTGTCTGGCCCACATTCATGAGATAGCTGAAAGGAGACAGGTCTTGAAAAGTGAGATGCTAAGAATTCAGGATTACATAGCATTGACTGTCTTTATATTCCTCTTTGCAAAGCTTAGTATGACAAAATTGCTGTGACATCTCAGAAGTGTTTGGCACCTGTATTCCCATTTTCTGGTGGAAGCCATAGATGTGTTACCGTAGATGATGCAGGAAGGTGGGGCCATCAGGTATAGCAGAATCTGAGGTTTTCCTTGAGATTGGTACTCAAAAAACAATCCCACATCACATATGCCACAGACACAACACAAGGAGTCCACTCAACTGATCTCAAGTGCAGGACAGCAAATAGTTGAAGAAGCATATCAACGTAATGGAAATTAAATTTGTAATCTTACCACTCAGGGCTTTCAAACCAATCTAGAAGCAGAGAGTCTTGCACTTGAAAACAGACAGCACCGCAGTGATGTGGTGCATAAACAGCCTCTGGAATCTGCTTGTCCCTGCAGCCTCTGCCGTTGCTGCCTTGCCTCAGGAAGTGTGCCTTTGCAGGCTGAGAAGTGGCTCTATAATCGGGCATGATCTAAGGGCCTCTACAACCGTTCTCAGCAGAATGCATTGACAGATCTGAGCAGAACACTTGTAAATCCCTGTAAATAGATGTCAGAC
Organism: Protopterus annectens; assembly: GCF_019279795.1. Taxonomy (NCBI): domain Eukaryota; kingdom Metazoa; phylum Chordata; order Ceratodontiformes; family Protopteridae; genus Protopterus; species Protopterus annectens. Next base: position 937,610,475 of record NC_056725.1, on the reverse strand, counting down.
AGGGTACATCTTTCTGAATTTTATACACAGGTGGGTAAGATAAATGTTTTTGTAGACTGTCGTGTTACTTTTGGTAACTTTTATTCGGGCTGTTACTTTTTGCTCTTCGGGGGGCAGTTAAAACTGAATTTAAACTATTTTGTCCTTGGTGAAAGTTGTTTTATTTTACTTTTGGGGTTTGTGGCAAGTGTTTTAAGTGCTTTCACTCAGGGGTGTAGCCAGAATTTTCAATTTTGTACTCTGAGTTCCCAGGATGATGCCCCCAGTCAAGCCACACCCTCTCAGCATCTTGCTATCCATCCAACCCTACATACTGCTTCACAACCACACCCCCTCACAAACTGCCCTCTCCTACCCAACCTGCAACAAATATACACAACGAAACACATACTTTCATGAAACAGCAAAATAAAAATGGACATTTCCGTCCAAATGTACATCTTCCCTGTGTAGAAAAGCACATAAAGTTGCTGTACATTTACATTACTGTAGAATTTACCCTGCATCCAGTTGGCCACTCATGAGAACGTTTTAATGCAATATGCTATATACCAAGCAGACATAGGGATTGATTGTGCCTACATCAACATGTCTTGGGTGGGAGATGTGCGACCCATGTCATCACAGGGTGATTATTCCTCCTCATGCATGTGCATGCTTCTGTGCACCTGCTGAGGAAGGTTACCATGTTTACAGCTGGGTGAACCAAATGCATGTTCAAGTTGCAGCACTTGCTATTCCTTCTGAGGAGAGACATGCCCATCTGTATGTTCCATCATGTACCCATGTAACATAGATTGCCTGTTTCTGTGTGTGTGTGTGTGTGTGTGTGTGTGGGTTGTAATACTTTGCAATGTATGCATTTAATAATGATCTTGGGAGTTGTACAGAGCAGTTAAGGTGTTTGCTTCAGAGATACAAGGAACAGGGTTTGATTCTCATCTTTGATCACTGTCTGGTTATTGGCCTGGCATGTAATACTAAAAAAAACTAGGAACCTAACCAGGCAAATTAAGCAAGCCTTAAACTTTGCTTAAGTGCACCTTTGCAGTGTAACACAACATAGAAGTGGAAATGCTTCTGAGGTTTTTGAACTGAAGTTATTAACAGTTTAATGCCTCTATCTGCCTCTGTCTAATCAGATAAGGTCCGAAAAGGAAAGAAAAAGAGAGAGTAATTGAACAGATTCCCAATGGGGCAGCAAGCCAAGATTAACCCCAGGAAGGAAAGGAAAGCTGAAATATGTATACTGGCCCATGCCACCCCACCACCAGGATGAGAAGACCATGCAGTTAGTAAGTAAAATTGAAAAGTATTCCAGGCCAGGGGGTACTAGGATGTTCTGGAATATTTTACTGAAAGATAGGTATCCATTCTTACCTCGGACCGAAAGCAAGAAATTGCCACCCCTTTGTCAATTACCTCCCTCCCTCTCTGTGACATTACGGTCAGTCTGTTATATATCATGTTTATTTAAATCAGTCACAAGTATCCTGTCATGTTCTTTTTCTGATTCTTTTATATATATATATATATATATATATATATATATATATATATATATATATATATTTTTTTTTTTCCTTTTCATTCAGCTATGCATTAGTTTAAGGCTCCTTTGGGCAAAACTGATGTGGAGGGTGCAAACAATTTATTGCAGCATGTTTAGCACAGTATACTGTATTTTAAATCTCACTTAATTTGAAAATTTATCTAGATTAGCTTGTATCCTGTGCAAAGTTATCTCTTCAATTCCAATATGAGGAGCAAAAAATAAATAAATACAAATAAATAAATACAAATAAATAAATAAAAATAAATGAGCTCTTCTGAAATGCACAAACTAGTTGCTACAAGTGTAATTGATGCAGTTAAAATACCACACAGTAAACATTTTGGCAGTTTAAAACTTTAGCCGTTACCGCACCACTGATATTTGACGATCCTATTTTCTAACAGCCAGTACCTTATTATGATGTCCTCATTAGGAATATGCTTCTTGCCAACCTGTTGTGCTATTATGGATGGGTATTGCAGTGCTCCTGCAAATTCAGGCTACGTGAATATGAGTGAAGCAGCAGCACTTTGGATCTAGCGATACTGTTGTCTCGAGCTTTTCTCGAGAGTTGCAAGTCTGGTTAAGCAACAACTGCCTGTTGAACTTCTTTCATGCATGCGCTGCTTTCCTACATGTCACAGTTCCACTTCCATGCATTCATTTTCTGACAGACTTTTTTTTACTTACCATTTACTTTCTTGCTCACTCACAGGGTGGTTCTATTGCCATCGCATTCATCCTTGTACGTTGTTGACTTGATGAAGCTCACTGGCGGTATATGACATTTCAAAAAACTGGGAAGTAAAATTGGAAGTGAAATATAAATTGTAATTTAAAGGGGCCAAGCAGAAGTTTGTGATACCCTCTAACTTTCAACCCCCAAATGTCATTTTTCTGCAAAGTACTTAAGGGTTATGTATTCTGTGTCTGCTCATTGGCTCCATTTGTGTTTGTAGAGGTTATCGACTGGCTCATATACTACAGTGCCAAATGGCTGTAATTGTAGTATATGACCAATCAAAAAATGCAAAGCAGAGCCACCATGTTTCAGTGTGGAACAGCAGAACAATAGTCTTGGACAATATTAAATGCACAGCATTCCGCAAAGTTGTTGGGTAAGTTTCCTTCAGTATATAACCATTTTTTTATTATTAAAGCTAGAGTGGCTTACCCTGAGTCCTAAGGCTTGCTCTCTGTTGCTACCCCCGCATCGCATATGTTGTACAGGAATGCATACAGTGCGTATACCTCCCGACGTCCTTGCTTTCACTGTGCCTTTGGTGGAAATGACTTTTCACTGATTAAGCTGTATTACTGAGTACTGCTGCCAGGCTTCCCTAAGAATCCGGCGTCTTTTTTTTTTTTTTATTGGCTTTACCATGGAACAACCTACTGCTTCCTAAACTCTTCCTTTTTTCAGCCACAATATGAAAAACAGTTAAATAGCCTTTGCCAACACACCAGGCTACCAAAATGCCTCGGCTGCAGATAGGTGACTGCTGTGGCCGTTTCTGGCTCCTCAGATCATTCATCTTTTTCCTTGGCTCCCTCTGGTGTAATTCTTACAGTTCCTATGGACAGGGGATTAGATGTGTCCTCTGTGGCGGTTGGAACGCCCTTGGCAGGCAAATGAGAACCACTACTGTTGATCTTGGGGGAAGGAGCAGGGAATTCCTCTCTGCCTAGCCAAATTAGTATACCTGTCCATGGAGAAATGTTACCTGTCGAAGTAGGTTTGCTTCTTCAGAAGTTCCTGTCAAAACAAATTAAATAAAAGCAGATGGCTTCTGTCTCAGTTACTTTGAACAGGAGTGATGTATTGGGCTTGGCTCATGCTTTTGATCCTTCTAGTTTTGCTGTTTTAAGAGAAAAAGGGATTCTTATTCTGAAGAGGTTCAAGGTTTTGAACTACAAAATGATTGCGAAGAGACAACTTCTACTTTCCTCCTCAGGTTTCTGATTGTGATTATTGGCAAAGACATTGCCCACCCTCTTTTAGTGCCTTTTTTAGGCAATGCCAACCTGATAAACCTACCAACATAATGAAATGAGCAAATGAAAATATGGATGTGATACTGATCAATGCTAGGGGCCTGGACAAGAAACTCCACTCCCTACAAGCCCCTTTCACCCTGGAAGACATTGACATCTGTGTAGTGACTGAGACTTGGTTTAAATTAATGGAGAGCACTCTGGCTGTGCAGGGCTGTAATGCCTTCTACACATTTAGACCAGTTACTGTGTAGGAGAGGAAAAAAAGATGGAGTATTGGTCTACATTCAGAAGAGACTTGTATCAAGGCTGGTAAAGCAGCATGACAACACTAGAGCTTCTTCATGTCCAAATAACCATTAGAAAGGTCCCATACCATAAATTAGCTATAGAATTCTCTCTGACAAAAGATAGCAACAATGCCTGTCTACAAGAACTAGAATCACTCAGTATTGAACCCAATACCATTTTCCCAGATAATATAAACTCTCCAACTATAGACTGGGAAACCTTCACCTCCACTAATGCACAAGCACAGAGATTCCTAGACTTTGTCAGTACAGATGCTCTGAAACAATTAGAGTGCCCACATGGGGCATAACATCTTGGATTTTATCGTTACTAATATGGGAACGTCTTGCACCATCCCTTGCATATCTTCATCGCTTTGTTAGGTCTAACCATAAAGCAGTTTCTTTCAAAATAAAACTGAAACAAGAGATCCCTTCCACCCACAGTACCTTTAGAAATTTCTTTAAGACAAATTACCTACTCTTTTGTGATGCTTTGGGTTTTGTGAGGATTTGAAACTTGCCAGTTAACCCCACTTAATATGCATAAATGTACATCACCATACTGTACCAACATGTAAACAGCTGCATAGATGTGGTTGTTCCCAGTAGGACCAAGTGCAGGGCAAACCTCGGAAACAAACCCACATGGTGTAACCATATCAACAAGCTTTGTAATAGAAAGAAAATAATTTTGACCAAAAGTAAGAGGAGTAATTCACAGAATGTTAGAGCCCTTGTCACTAAAATAAACAACCAACTCAGGAGTTTAATGAAAGCCACTATAGATGAGTTTGAGACTAAAATAGCTACCCAAGCCGCAGTCAGTCCCAAGGCATATTTTTGTTATATATAAACAACAAAGACTATCAGTGAGAGTCAGCTCCTACCTTCATAAAAATTTATTTTTCCTGAACAGTTCCCTTCTCTAGCGCCTGAAGCAACAGCCTTTACAGTAAAAAAGTAAAACTCATAAAACATTTGCAAATATAAAAAAACAAAAAATCAATCAATTACATAATTAAACTATCAAATCACATAGCTTGAATATATTTAAGTAGTCATTAGTCTTAAACAATGCCAGTTACATTCTCTGTTCATTCCATGTGGATGCAAAGTAAAGTCCCAAATCAAAAAATGCATTCCTTTTGTCTTAACATATTCTTTTATCCTATCTGCTAGCATTCTTTTTTTTTTGTAATATATTATTTATTTTTTATCACACAATATGACAATACACAACACCTTTGCTCATACATGTATTTTTGCCTTTTGTATCAAAAATTTTTGCCATTTATTTATTCTCAAAAATTCCCATAGGGGATGCTGACAACGTATGGGGGGGGGGGCTATCTCATATTTTTGTTATGTTTGTAATCTCAAAAGCACAACTCAGCAATGCACTGAGCTGATTGTAAATGATGTTACTTACACTGAGGCTGAAGATAGTGAACCTACTGGCCAATAAATTTAACTCTAACTTTACCCCTCTATCTCCTCCATCTGACTCTCAATATACACCTGAAAGTGGCTCACCTCCAGCTATCACGCAAGACCAAGTCCTAGAAATGCTATCAAAAGCTGACAATACTGCCTCAAAGTCCTGATAGTATACCTGGATACATCTTAAATAACATGAAGCATGATTTAGTCACACTCTTAAAAGCACTGTTAAGTCTCAGCCTCCATGCAGGTGTTGTATCAAGCAAATGGAGAGCAGCCACAGTCATTACCCTGCATAAGGGAGGACCTTCCACAGCCACAGGCAGTTACAGGCCACTACGTCTAACCAGCTTCATAAGCAAATCTAGGGAAAGACTTATGAAATTAATCAATCAGGGTACAGAGAACTTCCAAACGCTAGACTTGTCTCAGTTTGGATTCATTAAGGGCAGTTCATGCTTACTCTGAAGGTTGCACACTGCATACCTGCACTTGGCCAGCGCTTATGACATAATTCCCTCCTCAGGCATAGTAGAAAAGCTAAATAAACTGGGAATGAAGCCCTGTGTCCATCACTGGATTGTCATCGGTCTCATAGAATGCAGATAATCAAATCAGGGGGAGTTACCTCAGTAAACAGACCATTAACCAGTGGAGTCTCCCAGGCTTCTGTGCTGGGACCAGTGAAGTCTCTCTGGCTTCTGTGCTGGGACCACTGCTGTTTGACATGTACTTTTCTGAAGTAAAAGACAATACAAAAGGGCTCTGACTGACTAAGTTTGCAGATGACTGCAAGCTAGGAGCAGTCATTGAATATCCAGTTGACTTGGCCATCCTTCAGGAAGGTTTGTCTCCAATAAATACCTGGTGCCAAATCAAGTCAAGTCAATTGGACATTCAATGACTGCTCCTAGTTTGCAATCATCTGCAAAAATCATGGTCTGTAACTGAATGCCAAAAAATGCATTACTGTATCATTTGGGAAGTCATCTTCCCCAGGGAACTACTGTATTGATAATACACCCCTAAGAATTGACCCAGTTGTTCAAGATTTGGGAATTTGTGAACAGTGACATAACTTTTAACCAACACGTCTATTGTGAGGAAGTAAACTGTACAGCAAAGCTAATAAACAGATTGTGTCTAGATCTACGGATGTCATTCTCCCCCTTTACTCAACCCTCATTAGGCCAATCATTGAATATAATGCCCCCTTTGGCATGTATCTGTTCAGACACATGCAACAACTGTAAAGCCCACAAAGATGCATTAGTAACAGTAGACAACATGTCCTTCGTGAATCAACCCAAAGCCCTGTCTCCTATACTCTATATCCTGTAGACTGCTAAGAATTGACCTGCATCTGGCATACAAGGCATTCTCCAACCAATTACTGATGGATTTACTGCACATCATCAAGTCAAATGGCATCAGAAGTACTTGGTCTAGGGATCTAATTCTCTTCAGCAACCACAACAGAATGGTTTAGCGGGACAGGTATATTTCATAGAGGATACGCTGCTATGGAGCAGACTCCCCATCCACATAAAACAGAATTCATTCTGTCCATTTTCAAGTGCAGTTTAGATCTCTGGATGGGAAACAAAGTTTACCACAGAACTGCCCCCTGTACTACTAATGGACAGCTGCAGCTCCTGAATACTTTATCCCATGCATGGGTCCCTCAAATTATCTGTGATATGATCCCAGATGCCCTGAGTCTCTGTTGCATTATTCTTAACAGATGGGTTGTAGCTCGCTTCCTTCCTAAAACGTACATCCAGATGATGTTCTTAGCTTTTTGGAATTGGTGTATAAAGTTATGTATGAATGAGATCCCCAGACTAATTGCCTCCAGCCTAAATGCAAGTCATTACACTCTACAAACTGTGATCATTTGGTTGCTTGGTAGCATAGCCTTGCTTATTGAATCAGATAAGTGTCCCATTGGGGATCCTTTCTTTCTAAACTTTTGACTGTTTTACTTATTGTTACATGTCTGCTAGGAGGAGGGGCAAGTGTGAGTGAGGTAGAAAAATTCTGTTTCAAAGACTTGCACACTAAGTCCTTGTTCTGTCTAGGCCCCAAACATGACTATAAATCCTGCTCCACCTATCAGCCTTTTGTTACTAAAACCCTGGAATTAAGCTGTCCATCCTTATTCCTTGAGACCCAAAGTTTGAAAAGCTTGGCCATTCCACCATGTCAGAAGGTGCAGACATGAGCTTTTCTACTAATAAAAAGCTTAAAAGACGTAGTGGGAATTCTCCTTCTGTTGTCTTAGAATTGGACATGAGCACTGAGGTGGTCAAACCTGTGCTATGCCAATTGTCTTCTCACAAGTCCTCTTCTGTGACCCCGCAGGAGGCCAAAATGGCTCCTGAATCCTTACAGATGACAGAGTCCTCTGGCAAACTGCGACTCATTACTTCTGAGGACTCTTGAGGAATCCGTCAGATCCTTGTACAGGAAGACATTCCAGTTTCTTGATAGAAATGTGCCAAGGTTCAGAGCCCCCTAAGCTGCTTCAGGCAGACATCACCGTAAAAAGAAAAACTTGAGCACTAGGCATCCCCCTCTGTGTTCAGAGGGGAAGAACGAATGGATTTTTCTCAGGAGTTATTCAAGGCAATTATGTCTCTGAAGATTCCTTCCTTTGTGATTCAGTCTTCTCAGGCCACACCACACAATGACCAGTGGTAAACCATCACTTGAACCAAGTATGAGTCTTTCATTTTGGTGCTAGCCTACATTAAACATAGGCAGATTTTAATTTCATCCCTGCAGCTTGCGTATGTCAGAGACCACATTGTTTGACCTCTTTGCTGTTAAAACAGAATCCATAGCTTTGGGAAGGGTGGTAATGGGGACTTTTCTTTGCTAAGCCAGGACCCTGAATGTTTTATCTTGTCTACCCAATCCTCCCTTGAGGACTATGCTTTGTAGAAGCTGGAAGAGATTCCAAATTCTGGTATCCTGGTGCCTCTTCAGTGAGCACCTCCCACTTGTCTTATTGCTCTTGTGATTGTGCACCAGATGGTTTAGCTCACTTTTTCCCTTCAGAGAGAACTGAAACTGGTGCTTCTGGTTAACTAATTCCAAGGAGACTTCATTTGTTAAACTTCACAGAATCATATTGAAGGCCCACAAAAGACTGTGATGTTTAACCATTGTAGGAAGGCTTTATCAGTTCCCATTTATATCCAGCTTCACTTAATTCAACCTCTTTCGCAGAGTGATAAGGGTGATCAGCTCAGGCCAGCTCTTCCTCTCATGATTTCTTTCTGTTAGGTTACCGTAGAGGACAGCTTCATAAGTGACTGTGGAGTAGTACTGACTCTCCCTAAGAACTACTTGTATGGGGCTGGTTCTCTAAGTTTCAACTATTTAAAGAACCATAACCATGGACTAAGTGGGGTCTGTGTGTGATCAGACAGACTTGCCTTTGGAGTTCTTTGATTATAGATTAGGACTAGACTAACTGCCCTTACAAGCCATTTTAAGCCTAGCCAATTATCCCTTGTGAGACTCAAACCCTGCTTGTGTGTGTGTAGCAAAAACACAACCCTTACCAGCCACTCCCACCAACCCCTCTAGTAGACAGTTGACAGATCAACCATTTTCTTAGTAGCACTAGTCCAAGGCTCTGCACCTTATGATTGTTTTTCCTCTCCTTCCTTGTTTCAGAGGACACACAAGATTTCTTTCCAGTACTAGATCACTGTAGCTTCATTGAACACCTTCTGTATGATATCTTAACAGATTTGCGACTGTGGAGACCGACTCCTCTGTCTTTACAATGCACTCGGCTGGCACTGTCCATGGTAGGATGATTTCTGGCATGCAAGTGTGTGGGTTTGTATAGGGTTCCTTCACTGAGGATTTGACACCATTTGTTTAGTCCAATGTGCTGTTTGGTCTGTCTTCTGCAGCCATAGGCGATTTTATTGTTCTGGTCATAGTGGTGAAAGCCATGAACTCAAAACAACCTCTTAATGTTTCTCAACCTGGATGACTGGCAATTAAATGTCTACTACTGTTAGTTATGACAAGGGACATCTTGAAATTAGTAATTGATGTGGGTTTTGTCATTTTTGTAGGCTCTAGAAATCACTTTAAACTGGTAATGTACTGTTTTGTAAAAATATAAGAATTATTTTTTTTAATTATTGTGATGTAACTGGATAATCCATAAGTGGTCATTCCTGACTACAGAAAAAGGATACAGGAACTTATGACATTTGCCTGCATGAGGTGAAGCTAGCAGCTTCATTCTGTGAGGTGTCTGTAGCTACTGTACAGCCTTCATGCCTCAAGTATGACCTTTCAGTGTCAGATCAGTGTCATTGAGCACTAGACTAGTGGACAAACCCTCATGCTTTGCTGTGGGAATTATCATCCTGCAGCTAAACAAGTTGGAGACATTTACAACAGATGCTTTATTGATGGCTTAGAAACCCCATTTGGACTTTATCCTGGTGAAGGGCCCATGGGTACCCCAAGAAAAGAGGTTGGACTTAAGCGTATTTGAGTTGAAGATGTTTCTCATCTTTCATATTTGTAAATAGTGTTGAAAGCAGAGCCTCTTTTCTGTACTCTGACAACCAAGCTGTGGTATGATGCATGATAATGAAGGGTAGCAAAGGCTCATATCCCCCAATTTCCTTCATTACCCAGAATGCTCACTTGGCAGACCACGACTTGCTTGTTAACTGAGTAAGTGAATTGAGATTTCTGTTCTGGACCATTTCATCCATGGTGCATGCATGTTGGAAAAGTAAAACCAAGAGCATATGTAATGATGAAATCCAAAAGAAAGTTTTTTTAAAACACAAACCATATCATTACAAGGTGAAAAGACAACAGCAAAAATGTTATGAACTTGTATTCTGTGTGTTACTTAATTTTCCTTATGGAAAATGAAGTCATTATCAACCCCTTTTTCCACATTTTCTTCATGTAGTCAGGGGCTGTTGTGTCAGCTGTCACCATCTCTCTCATTTAAAGGAGAACTGCACCCACAGACTCAAAAAACATGTTTATTTCATCATGGTTTGGTGTTTCCTACATTTTAACACCACTCTTGGACTGTTTACAGGTTTTAAATATTTTTATAAGTAATTTCTGAGTCTGACCACATGGGGTCTGGCATCTTGAAATAATTCTGATTGTTTGGTCTGTCCCATAATGCAGTGCTTGGCTGTAAGAAAAAAAAATTGTCATCTGTGCCTATTTCTTCCGGAAGCTCCTGTCACTGCATTGATTTTACATGCATACACTGCTATCTTTCAGTCAGTTTTAAGCTAACATTTCATGCCATTCAATGATTACTTAATACACAAACAGTAGAAATGCCACAGAGCAGACTTTCAAAGTACTTTTTACTGTTGCTTCTTTTTAGAATGGTCAAACTACAGTGCTTTGTGAAGCCTGAATTGTACTACTTTGAATCATCTCCCATCCCCCTTCACACCAACTTCCCTAGCTGTCAAAGTGCTAAGGTAATTTGAGCTGTTACCACTTGTGGTTGACAGCCCACAGGCAGGAGACTTGACTCATGTACTGTTTCCTTGTTCTAGCCTTTACTTTCTGTATCACTAGGGGAAGGACCAGGCAGCTGTGACATGGCAGCATGGGTGGGCTTTTAGGAAGGTCATGGAAATGTCAGTTTGGAGAAGGAATAGGCCAGCAAAACTACCTGTATTCATAGGTGTTGATGACATCAATGAATTGGAGACTGCAGCAAGCTTTATCAGGGTGGGACAAAAGTTTTTTGAAAGTGAAACTGCCATAGTACAGAAAGGTACTGTTCTTGTGGAGAAAAACACTCTAAAATATTTCACATGCTGTATTGTTGTTTATTCATAGCAGGGACAGTAAATAGAGAGAAAAAGGACAGAGAAGTCGAGCATTTAATAACAGCATCCCATTGTTGTCCTTTAACTGCCATTCTCCGAACTTCTTTGGTAGGCATGCCTTACTGTCACAGGTCTTCCCTCACACAATCCACCCATCTCTTTGCTGGATGCCCTCATTTCCTCTTACCTTCTTCCTGTCTGTCCCAAATTATCTTCACCAGATTGTTTTCTGCTTTCCAAAATTGTCCAAACCACCATAATCTGGTCTCATTGACATTCTCTGCAATTGATTCTGTTATAGCTTCTGCTGTGATGTCCTCATTTCTTTGCTGTGCCTCCACTGCCCAGATAAGGCAGTGAAAACAGTACACTGACTCTTTTCATATACCCTTATCTTTACCCATATGCCAGGTTCTCATCAGAGGGCTTTTTTTTTCTTCAAAATTAATTCAGTCCCATGACTGATGTGCATAAATAAAGCAATGCATGTTTGCTGTCTTTCTGTACCAGGTTCTGTAGATTCTGCACACCATTTTCTTCCATCAAATCTAGCATTGTTTTCTTTTTCTTATATATTCAATACATCTGCTGTATCACAGAAAGACTTGGCTGAAGCAGTTTATGAACAGTGGAAGGTGATATCTGCTTCCGAGATGATAAAAACTAATTTGGTCATTGATTCCAGCCACATTGAAGGGTCAGAAAGTCTGTTAGGAGCTTGAAACTAGAAACATACTTCTTGGGAGTGACACTAGGTCAGTCTTGAGTTGTCTGTCATAGATGAGTAGCAGGAGCTGTGAGCTGGCAGACCAATTTGACACCTTGCCCTCTGACAGTAGGGCAGCGAAGTGTACTTGTCAGTACACTCCAGTGATTTAACGGAAGCATGTAATTCAGCAGCAATTTTCTAGCATTCAAAAGTGATACAGAAGTCAAAAGAAAATGTTTCACTGAAAGGTACTGATGCACTCTAGAGACATCAGAAGAAAGCACCGGTTTCAGAGAACTGCTATTGCATGTCAGTTTAGAGACAATAGAAGCATTTTAAAACTAAGCATACAGGGAAAGTAAAACAGTAGAACACTTTGTTCACTTGCAGACATTCCCTAATTTAAATGGGAGCAAACAAAGGATGAAGTAGGTTACAATTTATTCATTGTTAAATTTTTGTGTTCAAATTAGGCCATTCCATACTAAAGCATAGCATCTTGCAGGACAATCCACAGTGTAAACCAATACAGTTGACTTTTCACTTGTGCAAAAAAGACTGTTAAGGTATTTGCATTACAGAACAAGTTTCTTGTAGTGTTTAGAAAAATAAATGCGTCATGGTTGTAGCTTGGCATGTAATGCTGGTAACAGAGCATTCGATAGTACTTGGAGAAAAAATTAATTCTTAATAAGAAAATAAAAATAAGAAACGCAAACTATGCAATCCTGCATTTTTTTTATACATGCATACATTTGATTTATAGTAATGTTTCCAAGTGAAGGGGAAAAAAAACTTGCATCTTGGCTGTGTACCTTGGAGCATTTGAGCTACTAAAAGGCAGTAATTGCATTTTGTGCTGTAAAACTCTTGTTGCCGCACCATACCATGGAGTGTGTTAGTCTGAAAACACTAGTATCTTTAAGTTTGTTTATTTTTTAATATTTTAGGGCTTCCTGGGTATGGAATATTCTGTAAATAAGTTTTACATGTTGCAGTGTAATAATTAAGACGGATTATTTTTATTTAATTTGTATGCAGTTTGTTTATTTCTGTCTAAAATACCAAAACAATCTTGTGCAGACCCAACTTTCCCAGAAAAATGAACAAAACATTTATAACATATATAAAATGCTGACAACTGTTTTCTTACAAAGTAGTCACCTTGTACTATATGTATTCTTGGTTCTGAATGCAGTTGTTTCTGTGCTTTGCAGTGTAGATAAATTGCATACCTCTAATAGAATCCTCTGATTGCAAACCTTTCTTGCTAAATTTGTGGGTATTAATTCCTGAGAACTTCTGAACTGGTCCAGCTTGTTGAGACATGTTCCCGTTATTCAGAACTTTGTTTACAATGTCACAATCCTTAGACGTTCCTTACCCCAGTGTAGTTGTCTGGAGTCCCCTGTATCTGGATTAAAGATTGCATGCATATACTGAAATGTTTCAGAAGTCACTAGCCTAAGGACACTTGGTGCACAATTGATCTGTTATAAGGGAACTCGTCTGTGTGCTTTCCATCTGTCAGTCCACTTGACTTAGGAATGACAGAAATGGTTTTCCTTCCATACTTCCCTTTTGGAAGCAAGCGAGAGGTTAAAGTTGCAGTTTACATGCTATTACAATGTGATTTTTCTAGTGTTGGTAGAAGGTCCTTTATGCAGTTGTTTCAATACAGGAGCACTGACTTGTTGCAGTTTCTAGAGAATTTTTTTCTTTAGGACGTTATTCGGAGTGGTTTTATGCTGCTCTGTCAGACTAGGCAACTTCTTGCAAATGAATGATCCTGCCTGGACTGCCTCACAATTGTGATTGTGCTGAATCCCCACAGTCAATTTAAATAGTACTATCCATTGAAAAATGTCCAACCATATGTGCAAGAACTCTTCAAAATAGTGGTCGACAGAGCTCATCAGCGCCTGTTGCATGCCCAGATTAGTTCAGGTTAACTTGTAGATATCTCACAACTCCCATGTTTTTTCTAAGTTGGCTGTTCTGACATGCACAGCTTGCACAATGTCTTGTTCTAGTCTACTCTGCTGCTTGATAATAAGTTAACATCAGTGTCATGGAAGGTGTAGTGTAAAGAGACATTTTACCTTTTCCCTTAGTGTTAGTGTTTGTAACAAAACTGAGAGGTGTCATTATGAACTGTCAGGGATAATGCGGCCTTCCGTTTCCCTTTTCTGACATCTCCATGTGAGGGTGTGGGATTTAAGTCTACTACTAGAAAATAATATGGCAGGCCAGGAGCTGTAGGTTTTTTGTCCTCGCCACTGACTTGAGTAAACATAAGGCAGCTGGCCTTGGAGACTGTAGTGAATGCACACTGCTTCCTTGGGCTATAAACAATGCCAGCCACACACAACTAGGTTCTTCAGTGTACAGAAGTGAGTTATAGGTATGACATTCCAGGGGTTCATGTTTTTTCTCTCTCTCAGTCCAATGTCATACAGTCCTGTCTTGTTCATTGTAGCATGGCTAAACTGCTGCAGTCTTGGTGATTGTATCGTGGCTAAACTGCTGCAGTCACACAGACAGTGATTTCCAAGAGGGGCCATTAATAACTGTATTGCAACTCATTTTTCCGTTATGCTTCATAGCCTAGTAAACATCTATGAAAATAACCACAAGGGCCTTTTTAAGCCAAGCATACATCCCAAATCTCTTGACAAGTTCTGGTACCCTTGATAAGTGTTAGCAGGGGCTTTGGAGATGAAAAATTTAAAAGAAGATGCCTGGAAGATGAACCATTTACAGGTTACCTGTGTCCATTAGAGAGACAGTTGCCAAGCCAGGGATGAATTTCCTGATCCCCATTCAGTTGTCCACGTTGCAGTTGAATTGGGTTAGGAAGAAACTCCTTTTCACATGGATGGGGAGCCTATTCCAGAGACTGGGTCTCTCTAACAGGCCCTGTTTATATCACAGGCAAATTTTGTCTTTGGAACAGGTAATTCTGGTGCTGTTTGTTTTGCTGATATGCAGCAAATCCATCAGAGTGGGGTCTGACAGTGCTCTGTATGCCAGGCATAGATATCCCCTTAACAGCCTGTAGGAGATCGAATACAGGGATAAGGGCCTTGAGGCGGTCTACATAAGACATTTTACTCATGCCCTATATTCTTTAGTGAGGAAGCTCTTGGACATTCAAGTTGTTGGGTATGCCTAGTTAGGTACATATCAAAGGAGGTATTGTACTTGATACTTGTGAGTGCTGAATTCAGTGGAAGAATGGCTTCCTTAGACCTAAATAACATACCTTTGTTTATAAGTTGCGCAACATAGAATGATTTCCACACTACTGTAGACACATGATGGTCAAAGGCTAGATTACTGTCTGTGTGTCCCCAAGTCCCTAACTACTGGGTCAGTTCTAAGGGGTGTGTTGTCAATATGATAGTTACCAGGGATGGATGACTTCCCAAAGGATACTGTTATGCATTTCTTGGCATTTAGTTTTAGTCCATGGCTCTAGCACCAGTTTTGTCAGTGTTGTCCCTTCTTGGAGAACATTTGTGTCAGTGTGGGGATTAAATGACAGTTCATAGTTTGCAATCATCTGCAGATTTAGTCAGCCAGAGACCGTCGACATTGTCCTTGACTTCAGAGAAGTAAGTGCCAAAAAGAAGTGGTCCAAAGACTGATCCCTGAGGGACTGCACTTGTGACTGGCCTCTTAGTAGAGGTGAACTCCCTAATTTTAACTTGCTGGATCCTGTCTGTGATGCAGTTGGCTATCCACCAGGTGACAAGGATTTGTACCTAACCTCTTCAGTTTGTCAAAAATACCTGAGTGGGTGTTTTGTGTCAAATGCCTTTGCCAGGTCAAGGTAGATGATGTGAACCATTTTGCCCTCATCCATTGCTTTGGTGACCTTCTCAAAGAAGTCCACCAGTCTGAGTAGGCATGATCTGCCCTTGGTGAAACCACACGTGGTTGGGTCCAGTGTCTGGAGGTTTACTATACGATTATTGATCATTACCATGATAATTCTTTCCATGGCTTTGCATATAAGGCTAGAGAGACATATTGGGTCTGTAATTTCCAGGTTCTCTAGATGGCACACTTTTTTGCAGAGGAATGATTGTTGCTGTTCTTCATCCACGAGGCACAAAGCCTGTTTGGAGGCCACAGTTAAGTATAAATTCAAGAGTACCTGATAAGTCATGTTTTATGCTGTTTAGAAGGCATCTTGGAATGTTGTTTGGGCCCATTGATGCATTGTTCTTGGCCTTAGAGGCAGCGTTAAGGATCTGTTCCCTAGTGATAGCAGGGTGAGTTATATTTGCTGGTATTTCCTGAGGGAAGGTCCACAGGGAAAGAAGGGTAAAGTTGGAGCTGAATTTGTCAGCCAGTAGCTTTGCTATGTCTTCTTCCTCAGTGTAGGTGGCTGCATGTACAATGAGCTCTGCATACAATTATGTATTCCCTTTGGGGTTGCAGAGAGAGCTAAAGAATGCCTTGTGGTTGTCCTTGGCCCAGGAGGTCAGATTTACCTCAGATTTGTCTTTGGTAGACTTCATTTGTCCTCTGAGTTGCTGAATGCTGCATCTCCTAATTTTTGCCATGATTTTCTTCCTTCTGTTATGCAGCCTATTGATTTTATGATTCCACCTAGGTGGCTTGTTTTTTTACTTAGTTCTGTGCTTCTTCCTGGTGGGTGTAGCTGCCTCTGTGCAGCTGTTAACATGCTTGTATAAGGTTTTTGTGAACATTGTTGCATAGGCGGCAGTTTTCTCAGGGTTTATGGGGACTTCAGATTTTGCCAGGTTGTTACATAATAGCAGGAATTTAGCCTTAGAATAGTTTCTGAATATTCCAGGGTTAGCTGGGGGTCCAATTTTTTTTTTTACTTCAAAGGAGACCATTTTGCGGTCTGACCTTACCAGAGAAGACTTTACACTAGGGGTGTGCAGCACTCTCCTATATTAGTGAGGACCAGATCCAGTATGGTTGCACCCCTGGTTGGTGTATTGACAGTCTGGTCCAGCAGTTTGTGTTTACAAAATCCAGGAATCTCTGTGCCTGTATGTTTGGTGTCATATAGGATTTCCAGTTAATAGTGGGTAATTAAAGTCACCCATGAATATGGTATTGGGTTGGATGGTGAGTGTTTCAAATAAGTTTGAATACATGGTTTGGGTTTCCTAGGTCAGAGATAGGGGAACCTGTAGCTTGCAAGGAAGTGGTATAGGATTTTACTTATGGTGATTTGAACATGGAGTAGCTCAAGTGCATTGTCCTGATTGACCAGCCTTGAGGTTTATTTATTTTTAATGTAAATGGAGACACCTCCACCGTTAGTCCCTGTCTTTGTAGTAACATGCTGCCATCAACCAGGCCAATCCAGCAAACCAATTTATTGTGTATTCTTAAAATGAGCCAACGTTACTCTTCAGTTATGATGGCTGTATATAAGCAGTGTTTTCCACTTTGAAAAGACAGATTCCAGTAGTTTAAATCTACACTGCATTTACACTTGCAGAAGTTAACAGCCAGATAGCCACAAGCTTTTTGAAATTAATGAAATCTTCATTGGAAAATGCACAGTGTAGTTTACAAATTAAATGTAGTCTAGTGTGTACTTCTGCTAAAATGTAGAATAGAAATTTTTGAACACAAAATTGAGACCAGGAAAAATACCACTAGCTAGCTAGTTCTAACACTCAGTTGACTGAGTTACAGATATACATGTGAGCACTCTTCAGGTTAAAGTTAGGCTGACTGATGTCTCAAAAGCAGTTTATAGAACACTTACAGAGATGAGCAGAATCTCTAACTAAAAAACCTTAGGCCACTGAGCTCTGAGCATAAAATGAAGAGTCCCATTAACTTTAAGAAGCCCCGGACAACGTATTTAGTTTGTGCATTCTTTTTTTTTGGGGGGGGGGCTGCATAACTGGCATTTCACATCCAGTGCTGGGTCAGATTTTAAGTCTAAATAACTTTCCTGAAACAAACTAGAAGAAAAATTCAAATCCCAAATAATGTAACATTGTTTTAAACGGGAATCAAACTACTGGTCTCTGTATGAGATGGTTTTACTTTCTGAGGAACTACTGCATTTTTGATTTGAAAAAGATGCAAATGCTCAATTTACACCTCTGCTGTAGATATTCACATTTTATTTATGCGCTGCATTGAATTGGAAAAGCAAGTACAGTTTTTGTACAGCTTTCCACAGCCTTCATTTAGAGAAAATGATGACTGCTGTGTTCTGAAGTGATTTGATGACCTGTATAGAGTTAAGTGCCACAACCACCATGCTACCCAGTCATTACATTTTTAGACCTTATATTTATTTTGGCCATGGTTTAATAAAATATATCCTTTAGTGATGTCATCTTCGGGATAGCATGAGGTGTTTCCATAGACTTTAATGTACGTGACCCTACACATGCTTGTTGCGCCCATTAGTGTCACCAGATGAATTACATACTTTCCATGTACTGATGTCACTGAGGTTAAAGTTCAGAGTTCATTGGCATCAGCATAGGGCAAATACAAGTTCTAAGCATTGTTTTAAATACAAATAGAAACGAGAAGTGTTGGCTGATTGGGTGAAAAATGCTGTTGAATGCAGCATGTGCTGTGGTGCAGACATAAGTTGTTATTACCTTAACCGGAGCATTGCTACCTTTTGTACTTGACTGCCTGCATGTGGCATGGTAATGAGGAGGCCTTTTTACATGCATATGTTTTGATGGCAGATAAGGTAGAGATCTGTGCTGCAGAGTGAATCTGTCCTGATTTTCAGTGCTGAGCACTTTTCCCCTGTAGCTGGGCTGAAAGCACTTCATTTGGACATCCTCATGTTCTTAATATATAGATGTTCTTCATTTAGATCACTGTCGTTGTAGTCCTTGGCTCGGGGAGAGTCAGGTCTGTCTGGTGAATCTTAGAAATCTCAGGATATGTCCCGCAGTGCAGTATCCACCATGGAGAATATCCAACATGGTAATACAAAAGAAGACATATGCCCACGCCATCTTCAGAGCTTTCTTGGCACAATATGGATATGCAGACTCCTCATTGTTCAGCATCAAGGATAATCCTTTGCTTTTGAATGGATCCAGCTTGTGTTCGGACAGAATTATCCCAATGAGGGTTCCTTTTTTTTTTTAAATTAACATTGCATGATTTTTGTGGTTCTGAGAGTCTCCTATCGCTACCTTTCTTATCTCTAGCAACAAATACAAGTGTTGTTGTGGGTAAGACCCTTCATCCCACAGGAAAAAGTGGACAGCTACTCAAGAGTATTTTCTAAACCTGACAAAACAGAAGTTGGCTGTGACAGGAGAATTTCTCCTGGCTTCACCGTCTCCACCATTTTATTGGTCCCCCATGTAAAACTTCATATGAGTAAAACACAGTGGTACCGCATTATCAATGTGGTGCCACTGTGCAGAATATCTCTGGACTACTTGATTCAAATCCTACAATTTGTAGTGAAGGAACTACACTGCTGGATAGAAGAGATCAGTTCAGATTGGGGAGTCCCCTGTGTGCGAGAGGTCCTCATCCAGGCAATTACTTCATATGCTTCAGATCTGGCTTGAGTAGCATTCTTTTAGGACCTCCAGGCCCACAGGACCTGGTCAGCCTGTATTGAAGCCCACTTAATATTGTCAATGAGGTGCACCAGCACAATGGCATAGAGGGAAAAAGCCCAAACAACCCAGTTATGATTAGTAGGTCAGATGTCTGAGGCACTGACAGGAGAGGATGAATGTGCCCATCCAGGGATGGGAGGGTGCATGTCTGTGGCATATAAAGCAGTATGATTTTCATGGTAGAGACGGGGAATATTACTACATAGGGGTGCCTTCTGTTTAGAGTCTGCATGCCTTCCTTGTGTTTGTGTGGGGTTCCTCTGGCTGCAATTTCCAACATTCAAAAGAAATGCAGTAGGTGGATTGGACACACTAAATTGGCCTTCAGTGTGAGTGTGTGGCATGGAAGTGCTACCATGGCATATCTAGCCAACTGACAGTGTAAACCCTGGCTGTAGATGATTGTCACTGTTGAAGTGACACCCACGGCCCCATGTGGGAAAAAGAGTTGTGGATGGATGGACTACTGAGGACAAACCGGGGTGGTCTGACATCAGCCCTTTGTGGAATTCGAGGGCAATTCAGCACTGGCACACATTGTACATCCCATCCTCAAGAGTGATGCTGGAACTATGCAGCAGCAGAGATTAAATACAAAGCCCCACGTGGCAGCAGTTTGCAGTTGTTAGAGTACACCTTAATCTCCTTAGTGGTCCCAGCCCTTATGGAGAAAGTCTGGGGGCATTGAGGAGGGGTAGACAGACCCAGAAAATGAGGAGAGACTTACTACAAAACTGCTTTACAATATAACATGCAATTTCATCATTAATTTCTTTGTACAGATGTTAATGAGAACAAAATCTGTTTAACTTTCTTTAGTTCTTTCAGTGTAATCATAAGCATTATTGACTTAAAGGGGCAGTTTGCACTTCACAGTTCACCCACCAGTTTAACACAGTCAAAAGTCTTTTTCAGCCACTTCTTACAAAACCTAATTTCGTATGTCTTATCCTGTATCTAATAAGATTTATGCTTTGCGGTTCTCCCATTTATTTTCTGTAGTCCACATTGTTGCTGGTGTTTCTTATCTCAATCTTCCAGTACCAGTTTATGGTTTGACTCAAATGTACTTTTAATTATTCTAGTCAGCTCTTGAGGGATATTTTTTCTGTTGTTGATGCATTTACCTTTGGAACAATGGGAAAGTTTTCAATGGCAAAGTCTCTTATGAATTTTGTATTGTCAGAAGAATGAGATGCAGAAACCTTCTTCATCTTTTTGGCTAACTTGTGTTTTCCCCCTCCCTAGCTCCTCCATTCCCATACATTTTTTGATACTTCAGGGAAAAAATTGTGAAGACAGGTGGATTTAGCAACTTGAATCCCACACCTGCCTCTCGGTCTTCTCTAATTTCAGGACAAACCTCATCTTCCACCTGGTCTGCATCAAATAATCATTTTCATACTCTGCTGTCTCCAGTTTTTAATACTTTTCCCTTCCACAGTTTTGTCCTTAGTAGCTGTTATTTGCTGGTATGATTGCATCTTTATTAATATAGGTCTTGGCAGTTTCTCATGACTAGGTTTAAAGCATACACACTATCTGCCTTTTAACTTAACAGTTCTGCTGCGGAACAGAAGTATAGTTGTTCATCAGTACTTTCATAAACTTCATATAGGATATTTCTTTCAGCTTTTCTGTTAAAGCAAAAAAAAAAAGTTTTTTCCTGTGCATTGTCTTCTTAACTCTCTCTCAACTGTCTTGATAATCCTTATATTCAGCAAATCTTTCATTAATTTAATCATCTCGATTTCTGCAGTTATGTTGGCTCAAGTGAGTAGCTACTTAATGCTTCTATTTTTTTTTTCATACTTTTATAATTGGATTTTATATATTCCTGCCATGTCCCACTTATTTTAAACACTTCTGAGTGTGTCTGATTTATTTTTCTCCTCAATTACAGGAAGCCATCTACTGTATCATAGCTGAAAATTTCTCTCCTGTCAGTCATCAGTCTTTTCCATAACCTGAGTTCCCTATCACTAGCATGAATGTCAGCAGGAAGCAGTCATCATTGACACCCATTAGGGATGGTTTGAGATTTTCTCTAAGTATACCTGGTCCCCAATTAATGCATGCTTCTGGCAGTAATGGGGGGGCATGCAACAGTCTGACAGTGGAGGGCATCCCCTCATTTCTGCAGGGGGCATTTCCTCCATACAGCCCTTCCCTTCACCCCTTAAGCTCATGAGAATATTCTTCCTGTTTCAGTGGTATGTAGCTGGAATAGACAACAAGGTCACATCCTTTCACTCCTCCTGCCTCGCTTCTCCAGTACTGTGACTGCCAGTCCAACCTCTGTCTCCAGTGATGCAGTTATCTGCCTCCTAGAACTTGGAGCAAAGCTCCTACAGCTAAAACTTGAAGTGCATTTTGAAGAACAGCTACAAGATTCTTCCTTGGCAGCACTATTTCTTCACATTTTCTGGCTGATTCTCTTATGTCCTCCAAATTTCTTTCTTGCTGGCATTCACAGTGCAATTACTAGTCAGTAACTGAATTTACCAAAATTGATAACTTTACAGGCTTTTATAACAATTTCTCAGATGTTCTTCATCTCACATTGCTGCAGTCCTTACACTTGGGTAGTCCGCTGTCTCCGGTCGGGATATCAAAGCATTTGACTGACATCAGGACGCCAGGGTACAAATGCGCATGACCGACGCCATATCCTCAGTCTTTTGCCGCATGGTCCGATGCAGAAGCAGTATTGCAAGTGCCGTTTTGGTCTGAAATTTTTCGATTTCGAGTTTCAGACCGAGTCAAAGTTGGCTAAGTACCCGCTAGAATATTTTAGTTTTTCTTGCCTCAGTGGTTTACCGGATGTCAGAAAAGTGAATAATTGTATTTCTTGTGGGAAACAGATACCGCATAGAGACTATCATACTTTGTGTATTCCTTGATTATGGCCTGAGCACGACGTTGTTGGGTGTCGCTTGTGCTAGATTCAATGGCACTATAAAGAGGAGATTAGATTGTGCCAGGTTAGTCTTCGAAGCGGTGCAATTATAAAATGCCGCCGGATGCTCCGGCGCCGCTTTTTCAGAAGGCGCAGGACAAAGCAGTGAAGCCTAGGCTAGAAG
The DNA here is from genome assembly GCF_019279795.1 of Protopterus annectens. Taxonomy (NCBI): domain Eukaryota; kingdom Metazoa; phylum Chordata; order Ceratodontiformes; family Protopteridae; genus Protopterus; species Protopterus annectens. Next base: position 937,587,923 of record NC_056725.1, on the reverse strand, counting down.
AAGTTCTTTAGAGGTGTCGGTGGAGCCGGTGGTTCCACCGGAGGTTTCTTTGGGATCCCAGGGAGAGACCTTGTTATTGCAGGATGTGGCCTCTCAGGAGGCAGGTCAGGGTGATGGGGCTTCTCAGGTTACTATACTCCCCTCCCTGCCTAGGGTGGTTAGGCCCTCTCCTTCTGTTTCCAAGGCTTCTCCTAGAGGCAGGCCAGGTTTAGCTTCAGTTGGTGTCACCCCTAGTTCTTCTGGAACTGTGCCCAAGAAGCATATGCTTAAAATGGCAGAAGATTTGATTACTTTGATTAGGGGTTCTTTGCCCCCTCCTGATAAGAGACCTAGGGTGGAGCCTGAGCTAGGGAGTTTTGAGCAGGCTTTGGATGTTTCAGAGTCTTCGGCTGAAGACTTGCAGGAGTACTCTCCTTATTCTGATTCTGATGTGGATGATTCTACTCCTTCTGCTTCTCCTCCTGAGGATTTTTCTTTTTCAGAAACTCTTCATTCTATGAGGGAGCATTTTAAGTGGGAAGGTCAGGACTTCTCTGATTCCAGGAAAAGGCTTAGGGAATTTTGTTTTACCCCAGCATAGGCCTTTGGCTATACCTCCTGTTTTGGATGTAGTGGAAGATGTTTTACAGAGGCTTCTCTTAATCCTGATTCTTTGCCTCCTGCTCCTGTTAAACCGGATAGGTATTACAGGGTGCCTGAAGTTCATAAGTATCTTTTAAGAGTCCTAGGGCAGACCCAGAAACTGTTAGCCAGGGGCCTAAAGGTGTTAAGGCTTCTGTTGTCAAGAATCCGGTTCCTGCAGATAAAGAAGCCAGGGCCTTGGATAGATGGGGAAAGAAAGTTTATACTTCTTCCACTCTAGCTATGAGGGCTTTGAATTGCCAGTTTCACATGTTAAAATACCAAAACTATCTCCTTTCACAGTTGAAGTCTAAGGTTGATGCTCTGGTGGAAGGTATTGATTGTAAAGAGTTACAAGATTTAGTACAGGTTTCTGAACAGGTGGGTAAGCATTCTTTGCAATGTGGTTTTGATGCTGTACAGGCCTCGTCTAGGTGGCTGCCACTGTCAGTTCTTCGCAGGCACGCCTGGCTGAGGGATCAAAATTTATCTGACCATGTTAAAACAAGGATTTTAGATGCTCCTTTACAATCTGATGTGTTGTTTGGTTCTCCTGTTGAGGCAGTTTTAAAGAAAATGGAAGACAAGGCTAAGTCTATGCAGACTGTTAAAGATTTTTTGCAGGTTCAGCCTCCAAAGTTTAGTAGAAATTGGCCTACTAAGGGGTGGACGATCCTTCTTATGATTCCCAGTCTAGGGGTAGATCTAGACGTGGTAGGGGCAGAGCTCAGGGCTCTTTCAGGCCTAGAACAGGGAGTTCTCCTGCACAGTCTTCAGGTGAGGGCAGGGGTCAGTCCTTTCAGAACAGACCCAATGACCTTTTCAGCTGCCAGAGCCTTCTGCCTGGCAGCACCTTTGGGAGGAAGGTTGGCACTTTCAAAGAAAATTGGAGTTTAATTACCCAAGACAGATGGGTATTGGATATCATACACCACGGTTACAGGTTTTATTTCCATACCTTGCCTCCTTTCAGTGGCATGCCAGACGTTCCTCCTCAACAAAGAATAGAGGCTCACAAGCAAATTTCTCTGTTACTTCAACTAGGGGCCATACAGCCGGTCCCTATGCCAGAAGTGGGCCTAGGATTTTATTCTCGCCTGTTCCTAGTACCAAAGAAGGGGAACACGTGGAGACCAATTTTGGATTGATCTATCCTCAACACTTATCTGGACATTCCCAAGTTCAAAATGTTGACGTTACAACAGCTTTTACCTCTGCTGGGCAAAGATCATTGGATGGTAACTTTGGATCTCAAGGAGGCTTACCTTCATGTTCCTATCAGACTAAGTTGCAGGAAGTATCTGCGCTTTGCTGGGACTTCTCACTATCAGTTCTCTGCATTGCCCTTTGGCTTATCTACCAGAGTGTTCACGAAAGTTCTGGCTCCAGTGATAGCTTTCTTCAGGCTAAAAGGAATACAGATCTATCCTTATTTGGACGACTGCCTGATTCTGGCTCAAGGAAGGGAAGAGCTTCTTCATCATTTGGAATATGTGATAGCAGTGCTAAGATGCCTGGGGTATTCTGTGAACGAAATAAAGTCCAGTCTAGTACCCTCTCAGGACATGTGCTTTCTGGGTGTAAGACTGAATACAGCATCCCAGATGGCCTTTTGACCCCGGACAAACAAAAGAATCTTTCCCTTTACTTCCATCAACTATCTCATCAGTCCGGCTGACTGCAAGGACAGTCCTTCAAGCCTTAGGGTTCATGGCATCTTGTATTCTGGTGCTTCCCAATGCCAAACTGCATATGAGGAAGCTGCAATGGTATCTCAAAAATGTATGGACACAGCACTGCCAGGATCTGGACACTGTCATTCAAATAATACCTTGCATTCAAAAGGAATTTTTGTGGTGGGCTCAGGAATGTCACCTAAACAAGGGACTCTCTGTGACCCGCCAGAGGCGAGTCAGATTTTAACGACAGATGCCTCAGACAAAGCTTGGGGAGCTCATCTAAATGGAAAGTGGATACAAGACAAGTGGCCTGCCAGACTACAACATCTACATATCAACCTGAAGGAGATGTTAGCAGTCCAGTTTGCATTAATAGCTTTCAAGGATTTACTTCTTCCAGGGCAGGTGTTGATTCTAACAGACAACACAACTGTCATGTGGTACATCAACAAGCAAGGGGAACACATTCTTATCCTCTATGCAGGCAAGCAATGATTTTGTGGGAGACTGCTCTCAGTTTACAGCTCAATCTTCAGGCAAGGTTTCTGCCAGGAGCACAGAACTCCTTAGCAGATGTGTTGAGCAGACAATTATGGATCCCCACGAGTGGAAATTGGATCCTCATGTATTTCAGAAATTGACAGTGTCATGGGGAACTCCAGACATAGATCTGTTCGCTTCTCCACTAAACCATCAGCTGCCAAAGTTTTGCGGTTTCATCCCACAGCTTGGAAAGTGGATGCTCTTTCTTTCAATTGGAGCAATCTTCATGTGTATGCCTTTCCACCTCTGCCTCTCCTCCCAAAGGTACTTCTAAAGGTCAGACAGGACAAGCCAAGGATGATTTTAATAGCTCCAGATTGGCCTCGACAGCACTGGTACCCATTACTGAGAAGTCTGGTACCGAAGCCTCCATGGCCTTTGCCTTCGATTCCACACCTGTTGTCACAGGAGGACAGTCATTTGCTCAATGTCAAACTTCACTCTCTTCACCTAACAGCCTGGCATATTCTGTTTTGAACCATAGAGGGTCTCAACTTCCACAACAAGTTTTGAATGTGATTTTGGAAGCTAGAAGGCCTAGTACAAGGAAAGTGTAGATAAATGGAAGAGATTTTTATTTTGGAGTGCAGCAAAGGATTTTGATGTTTCTGAGCCTAATTTAAGTGTGGCTCTTCAATATCTTACTGAGTTACTGGACAGAGGTTTGTCCTTCTCTTCTATTAAGGTTCATGCTGCAGCAATTTCAGCTCACTATGAATGTGACCCTCCATTGTTTTCTCATCCTTTGTTCAAGCAATTTCTTAGAGGGGCAAAGAATATAAGACCCCCAATAGAGCTCCTACTCCTGCTTGGGATCTCAATTTTGTGTTGGAGAAACTCACTCTACAACCTTTTGAGCCTGCAGCTACTACCGAGTTGAAATATTTATCATGGAAGACTGCCTTTTTGTTGGCCATTACCTCTGCAAGAAGGGTTTCTGAATTACAGGCCCTTATGGCGGTTGAGCCTTTCTTGATTTTCCATAAGGATAGGGTATCTTTACGCTACTAATCCTTCCTTTATGCCTAAAGTGGTTTCTAGTGTGGCTTTAAACCAAACTATTCATTTGCCTACTTTTTATGCAAATCCCCAAAATAAAGGGGAAAAGATTTTGCACACTTTAGATGTACACAGGCAGTTGCGATATTATTTGGACAGAACTAAAGGGTTCAGGCAGTCTCAGCAGTTGTTTGTTTCTTTTGCTTTGAGTTTTCAGGGCAAGCCTGTGTCAAAACAAACTATTTCTAAGTGGATTGGGTTTTGCATTGCTTTCTGTTATTCCCATCATGGCAAGGAGATTCCAGCTGGGATTAGGCCTCATTCCACTAGGGCTACTTCCACTTCGACAGCCTTTTGAGGGAGTGGCAACCAAGGATATTTTGGAGGCAGCTACTTGGAGTTCAGTGCATACTTTCTCTAGGCATTATCACCTACCACTTTACTCTAAATCCAGGGCTGGTTTTGCCACTGCTGTTTTGCAGGGCATTTTGGCAGCTCCTGCTTCCTTGTAGTTTGGCCATCCTTACCTCTGCTTTGGGATTCTACAGGACTGCAGCAATGTGAGATGAAGAACATAGTACAGTTTTGTACCTACCATAAATGTAGATGTTCAAGATCCACATTGCTGCAGTCCAATTTCCCTCTCTCCTTCCTCTGTAGTTAGAGGTGGTTGTGTGGGTGGGGTTGTAAATATTGTGTATATTGTATATATTGTACATATAATTAGTGCAAGGGTGGTTGGTTGTTTGTTTGCTGTCTTTTGGTTTTGACCTTTATTTTTAGGGTCTTCTGACATCTGGGGCAAGAAAAGACTGAGGATATGAGTCATGCATTTGTACCCTGACGTCCTGATGTCAGTCAAATGCGCCTTGACCGACGTCAGCCTTATACTTTGATATTCGGGCCGACGAGGACAGCGGACTACCCAAGTGTAAGGACTGCAGCAATGTGGATCTTCGAACATCTACATTTATGGTAGGTACAAAACTGTACTTTTTCACACTTGGAGAGCTCTGATCAACCTGTTGCTCAATATGCTGCCATCTTGGAAGTCCTCATTAATTTCATATTGATTCATTTCTCAGACTGTTGACAAGCTTCTTTGGAGAATGCACATGCAAGAAGCATGCACCTTCATAGTTACACATGTGAAAGTTGTATAGTGTTCTGTCCATTGCCATTCATTGCAGAGTCGACAAAGTCTCTCTTGATGTCTCCCCCTGCTTTTCATCCTAGATTTTATCAGCCTTGGTGAATATTTTCTAACTGTTCTCAAAGAAGACGTTCCTTTTTCTCTCCCCTTTTTCTTCTTGGCTGACAATGGTCGACCTAACAATTGGTGTCTTTTTTTTTCAGATTTGTGGAGTTTACCTTGGTAAGTTAAAATATCAGGTTCTTGGAGTTCTGGTGAATAAAAAAACAACATTCTAAACTGAGAGCCATACTCCGCCCTCATACTTCTAGAAGACCATCTGTTTTAGAGCCCCTTTGTAATTCAGTAGGACAACAAGACTGTTGAATTAGTAGGGTAGGGCGAGTTGTTACTCCTGGTGCACGGAATAGGTCTTTGTAGTGTTACAAAGGTCTCATACTAGTTGTCATCAGAGGAGAAAACTGCATTACAACCACGTTTAGCCTCAACTGTTAGTTTTTGGGCACCAAGTTTCATCAAAAATTTGACATTAAGGTCTCTCCCCCTTGGACTTTCCCAGAAGTAAAACTTATCCTTCATTCTAAACAGAACCTAGAATGGAAAGGTGCAGCCATTTCCCCTTAAGCTTATGACAATATTCTTCCTGTTTTAGTGGTATGTAGCTTCAGGTTTCCCTTCCAGGTGTACTTCTGTGCTCCTGTCAAAAGAACACCCTCTCAGGGTATGAATTGTTTGGTGGAGCTAGCCTTCATCTCTGGTACATCAGAGGAAACATTGGATAATTAAACTGTAGCTTATTACCTCATGCCACATTATGCAAGTCTGCAGACCTTCCATCTGTTTACTTCCTTAGAAAATGAAGGAAATTTCTAAATGAGGTTGATTTTAGTAGTGCATATTAAAGAAGTTTTATTTTATGCCAGCCTTTGGTAAACCAGTAATCTACACAAGTGAATCTTTGCTGTTATACAATGTCATTATGTAAAAGAAATTGTTCACATGTTCACATTTCTAAATAATGGTATTATATCTGTACACTGTTTTAGTATGAACAAAAATGTAGAACACAGCACCACAACAAACCAATAAAAAGCAGATGGCAAAGAGCAGCGTAAAATCCAAATAGACTTTTATTTGAACACAGGTGAGCACTTTCGCGCTCATGGTCTGAAGAAGCGATTTTATCGCGGAAGCGCTCACCTGTGTTTGAATAAAAGTCTGTTTGGATTTTACGCTGCTCTTTGCCATCTGCTTTTTATTGGTTTGTTGTGGTGCTGTGGTCTACATTATTGTTCATACTACTTGGTTTGTGGTTGAGCACAGCTTTACAAGTCAGCAGGACTTGTTTTACCATACACACTGTTTCAGTAGTCTGTTTTTGCCATTTTCTGCCGCCATGGACAATTTCCTAATGTATTGTCCATTTGTAAGATAGTTACAGGCTGACAGCTGCATAGTTTGTGCTACTGTTTCTATGGACTAAGAAGTGCATGTGTTTTATTTTCCTCTGTGTTTTTACATACGTTTCATGTTAACACTAACTTTTACTTCTAGTAGCTACAGCCACATTGACTTTTGTTCTGTTTTGGACAGATATCCAGACTTGCTCTTAGGGTTAATGCTGGATTTACAATGGGCACACTGTTTGCTTTGTTTAGTCAACATGCATATTTTTGGATATCAGTTTCTGTTACGTAATTTACTTTCAAGAAGTTTGGTTCATCCTAGTTGAAAGACATCAACACTTCAACACTGTGGTGATGGCATAGTCAGAGATGACAGTGTGGGGAGTATGGTTGCTGAAATGTTTGCAATGGGTACTAACCAGCAGGAGGAAGATGACCTCCCCCCCCAGTAGGCAGTTTTTAAGATTTCTGCACACATGGTGAGCATTTTTTATGCTTTTGCCACTGTTGCCTGATGACCATCAGACCCTTTCTTTGAGCCTACTCATTTGCAATTGGAAGAGAGTCAACTGAGAAGGTCAAAATTATGCTGTTTGGAAACGTAATAGTCCTATATTTAAGAAAAATCAAAACTAGCAGCTAATTGTAAAGAAAACTGTAACCTTTCAGAATGTGTTTTTGGTACTTGCACTGCATTTTCACTCTATATAAAAAAAAAAACGTTGGCCTGTGCAACTTAAAACACACAGGAATTGCAGTGATCTAAAATTTCAGCAGCATTTATGCTACCATTTATTTTTTTCTATTATTATAGGATAATTTTTTTTTTGTTTCTCCTTTAGGGTCTTACATGATAGTTGATTCCAGTGAACACGATCCTGGAGAGAGGGCACGGCTACAGCTTCCGGCAATGAAGGAAAATGACACTCACTGCATAGATTTCAGCTATCTGTTATACAGCAAGAGTGGTTCAAGCCCCGGGACACTTAACATCTTTGTACAGGTGAACAAAGGACCGCTTGCTAATCCCATCTGGAATGTGACTGGTTCCACAGGCAGAGACTGGCTACGAGCTGAACTGGCAATTAGTACTTTCTGGCCAAATGAATATCGGGTAAGAATTTAAAAAAAAACATGATCATTTTTGTTTTAGCCTATTATATTTGCATGTTACTCATCAACTTTATTTCAGAGAAAACATTTGTAGTTATAAGTAGACATTCTGTCACTCTAGACTGTTACAAACTGTATAACCACAGATAGTAATGGTTGTATTATAGCAGAAGATACAAGTTTGTGCTGCTTTGTGAGATGAAACTGACATTTCATTTCCAGTATAATGCAAAGTTTATATTTGGCATAGGATGTTGCAAGTCTGATCGGTTTGTTCAGCAAAACAAATCCAAGCAATCAAAAAAACAATCAACATTTGTTTAATCATGAGGGTGGCATGCAGTTATTATAACCAATACAGAGATCACAAAACCTTCCTGGAAGTTCTAAAAACTCTTGGTAATAATGTCCTGTTCAGTAAGCTAGGTTCTGTGGCTCAGACAGTTGATTTGACAAGTATACATACCTTAGTATGTGTTTTGGCTTCAGCTTGAAATGCTGAAATTATAGGTTGATACACCTGAGGCATTGCACAGGAGATTTGGGAGGTGTTCCACTGAAGCTTTGCTCAATATGTTTGACATGGTTCATGTAATCAAGTTGCTGTTAACTACTGAAAGTTGCACTACAGCCCTTTCACTAGAAGAAAAAAAGTTGTACACTTTATACATGGATCCTGACACTTGTCTACAAGACTAGTGAATTCTGGGACAATAAACTGCCCCCCCCCCCAAAAAAAAGAAAACCCGTTTAATTACTGCTGACATTGTGTGTTCCTCCAAGTCTACATTTATTGTCCTCATTAGGAACAGAAAGTAAAGGTTCTGTAATTACTTGACTGTCATATTCTTTAATGGAATTTGCACTTCCTTGTTTTGGATCTAGCGAAGAACGTTTCTTGTTTGTTTGTCTTTTTGTCTTTTCCCGGTTAGGGGTCGCCACAGTGGAACTCCAGTCCGCTAATGATTGGCAGTAGATTTTTTATGGTGCCGAGTTGCCAACCCGACGCCCAACCTTCAGCGAAAGCACACCCATTCACGCATGTCTTTCAGAGGCCACTCGACCGCGGGGAGGACATGCAGACTCCACACAGAAGGCACTCCAGCGAAGAACGTTTCTAAGCATAGTAAATGAAGTGTCTGTCTGTCCTGGATAGGATATGTCCAGCTGCCTGTCTTGCAAGCATTCCTGTTTAGTTTGGTTAGCAGATATGTTTGATTTCTTCCTTATAACTGTAAATCACAGTGAACCAAGTGGTGTGTGACTTTGAGCATCAACTATGCCTTAAATGTGAGGTTTGTGTATCTTTGTAAGAGGGAGTGAGACTATAGCAGTGATTTGACACAGAAGTTTTGAGTTATTTCCCCGAGTACAAACAAATCTACATTTCTTCATGAAGGAACAAGGTCCCATCAAAAACTGTTACTATTATGCCAAACAATGTGTGTTGTAGGTTATATGATCCTTAATGTGAAATAGAATTGTGTGTGGTATTCAGAATGACCAGCGAGAGAAGCACACTGGTGTGAGAAACAGAATTAACATTAAGTAAACAGTACAACTGTAGAAGAGGGAAGTTACTTCTGTGTACTTTACAGAAAAGTCAGAGGTGTAGAACTGCTTGTGAAAGTAAACCAGATTTTTTTTTCGAAAACTAAGTGAAATTAAGTAATTAAGTGTGAAGAATCTTGTAGAGCATTGTTGTTAAAGTCAGAGATGTAGTTGTAAGCTTGTTAAAAGAAAATTATCTGCACCAGGTCAGCTATACAAAGACCTGTGGCTAGAGAAGTCCCTGAATATTTTCTGTAAAATGTAAAACACTACATTGTATCTGAAAAGAATACATATTGTGGAAAAGAGCCATAGTGGTGATTTTTGGACACGTTAAGTGTTAGAATTCATAGTGTACATGAATGTGATGCACACGCACACAATTTGAATGGATTTGGAGGAAGAGGATCAGTTAGAGATTGGGACAGAGAAGCTCAAAGCAAATAAGCAGCATTGCTTTAACCTAGATATTATAATAGATGCGACATGTCTGCTGAAGCGCTTGATCTACTGATAATGAAAGAATGCAAGTTAGTATCTTTCCATGAACAAATTATGTTCATCAGGTGTAACCATTGCGTGAGATACTAAATATTTGCGAATAAGAATAAGAATTGCTAGCATAGCCAGTCCATCACTTCGACATTGCTTCCAGGCAACAGGCAAGTGTCTTGTTGATGGAAAAATCTTACTATATATTTTATGTTGCAAGTCAAAGCTATATATGTGTCAGTCTCTAACATTAATAACAGTGCTACTTATTAGAAGCAAGTCTGGGACAAAGACACTTAACAGTTACTATGCAATCTGCTTGAGGATAGAGCACATCACCACCTTTTCTCCCCTATTGTGCTAGGTTAAAACATGAGGACCATTAAGCAGAGAGGGAAGTCTATCCAGAACTGTCTGAATCAAAAAAGAATGCGCATCTTCTCTAGGACTGGCATGGTCAGCAAGGTCATTCCTGAGTGTCTTGCTTAAAGAATGAAAAGTGAAGCATCGAGGAGAGGAAGAGTAGAGGGAGGCCAGTGACATTTCCAAGGTAGCTGAAGACTACCCATGGTTGAGAGCATGTGGTCCAGTGAGGCAGTGTGGCAGCCTCTGACTCTGTGGCTTATAGTGATGTTCTTCAGGAGGCGGTCACGCGCACTGACAATGGCACGTTCGCCCGAGTGAAATCCTGCAGCAGTGAGTTGGGCTAGATTCCCCCTCTGTGAGCTTCTGGTTCTGACATCTGTGTCTTGATAACTGAGGACTGTGGTGGTGGTTCCTAGATTGTGTACTTGAGAACGTTGCTAAGAGCTTTCCATTCCACTGTAGGCAAGAACAGTGCAAGTAGCTAAAGGGGCAAGAAAAGCCCATTCAAAGGAAAATGGTTAGTTGATGAAAAAGAGAAGCTTGACGGCCTCTAGATAACAGACCCCACAAGGGAACAGCTATTGATCAACAGAGCTGTCTCCATCACCTCAAACCCACCTCTTCTCTCTCATCCATCCTCACCCAGAAAATTGGAGGTTGTCTAGGACAGTTTGAAAAATAGTAGAGGAAAATTAGTCGTGGCACATTGTTTTTAATTTTGGGGCAGTGATACTGGCTACTGTTTATGCAAAAATCAAGGTTCTGTGGTGTTCCCCAGGCATGACACTCTGGGCATTTTGCATCTCTTTTTAGGAAAACTTCCTAGCAGACCACTTCAACAAAAAACAGACAGACCCTCATAAATATGTGCTGAACAGGGATTGCTTACCAAGTAGGCCTAATAGGTGCACAATCCTGGTTGATGGTTGACATGATGGTTAAGTTGTTTTACTGTACCTTACCTAACCTTTTCAGGGGTGACTCAGGAACAGTGTCTGGTTAAGTAACTTATTCAAAGGTCACAGAGTAGCCAAATGAGTGCTAAGGTAGTTAAATGGTGTATGGAATATGGATCTGTTAATGGATTTTGGCACACAGGTTAGGGTATACCAGAAGTACACTTTCTTGCTTCTTCAACAAAAACTGCTCTGAAAAGTTTGCCCCACTCAGCAGACTGCATGACATATGCCTTCTCAGTAAACTGGGCAGTCCTGTTTCTGTACATATGTCGTTTCAGTCCTTCTCTTTGAGGTAGCACACAAGGCAAAGAACCAGCCAGTAATGATACTTTACGTACTACTTACTAAGATGGCCCTGGTTTGCCCTCCTGTTGAGTATGGTAATGATACCGCCTGTTCTCTGCTATCAACATGTGGACCCCTTGACCTAAAATGAGGGCTCACTCATATTCTCCAACTTGAAGATACTAAGACTGAGCATTTACGTTGATAACTGCCATCCTCTTTAGGCATATATTTTCTGGGGATGTGCTTGTTATCTTAAGGGATGCTAGAAACTCAAACATAACCACAACGAGCAAAATAGAGTCTTCCCTTTGGTGCCAGAGAGGGTCTGAACTGTAAGCATAGTTAATTGTGCTTGATCTTTAAATGCCTGTCACATCTTTATGGATCAGGATTGTCTTATGCCTCAGTGAAATTACATGTGTCTGCAATCTCACCCTGCCTATTTTGGGATCCTCCCTTTATTTCCTGTTAGCCAGCTACTGATGTACCCCTCAAATGTTTGACCTGGAAATATATAGATATATTTTATTTATTTATTTATTTTCTTAGTGGCAGTTGTGTCTGCTAGGTGGTATCCAGATTGCAGGCCATCATATGCAAACAGCACTTTCTCATCTTCCACAGGGACACAAGGTAACATTCCACGTCAGTCCCACCTTCATGCCCAAGGTATTTTGAGAAGTTTCTCAAAGTAAGTTCATTACTCTCACTGCATTCTCTCTTACCTCCTACAACAAGGAAAAGAGATCCTGAAACTCCCTGGATGGGCGTAGGAAGCTGATATTTTACATTCAAATGAGTAATGTAGGAAGGAAATCAGACCAGCTATTTATTGCCTTTGCAAAGGGTAGGGAGGGCAGGCCTTATTCTAAACAGACCATCTCAGAATAGCTGCCTTACTATATCTTCTATTACTCTTTCCATGACAAGACTGTACCAGTCCCATTCCACAAGAGCCACACAAGTCCCTACTGTCTGCCTTAGATGTTAGAGAGGTCACCAGGCAGGTAGACTTAGAAAAGGTGTAGACAAATGACTAGGTGTTATAGCCTGGACATTTCCTCCAGAGGTACAACAGGTTTTGCCATGGCAATATTGTTTTTTACTTTTTACAGATCACATCTTAGGGCTAGACACAAAGGGTTCCTATCAGAAGACCGAAGATGCATTTTGTCGAATGCATCTTGGTCGAACTTCAAATGTCAAAAACGCAAAATGACGAAGTGGCATATACGCACATTCTTTCCCTGGGAAAGAAGTTGCTTGGCCGCTTCCATCACTTTGCCGTTTTCGGCACTGTAGTGCGGTCTTGGAGTTGGTATATTTAAGTAGGGGGGTTTGTGGGTGAAGCCCCCCCACTTTATGTTTGAATTGTGTTTTTTTTTTTTGGGGGGGGGGGGAACAGAGATTTTTTCCCCTGGGAAAAGAATTGCTGTTCTGGTAGTTCGATGTGTTGTGAATTCAAGCTTTTGAGTACGATATAACAACGTTTGATCATTTGATCGTTCGTTGTTATAATATAGACCCAACACAAACTGATACATAAGCTTTGGCAATCTTCCCAAGTATTTTGAGTACCTCAGCAGTGAGCATTACAATGTGCATAGCACATATGTGTTTAAGAACTTACCATAATTGTAGGTTTTTAAGTTTGCTCATTATTTCAGTAATGTTTTTCTCTCTCTCGCTGTCTGCCTCCTGTAGCCATCCTAGGGTTGGGGCACCCAGTCACCTATCCCCTTAACTTAAAGGAAACTCCACCTTAGAACAAATCTACTTTTCCTTCTGCCTCTGTTTTCTGATCTGTTTCAACACTTCAAAATCACTCTGACTGCTTCTTTATAGAATTTTAATACATTTTCTGCAAAATAGTTTTTAGTGGGGCTTGTCCTGTCAGTGTGATATTATGTTTCTTCAGGCAATTCTCTTTCCCATAATCCATTTCATGTGTGCTTTATGAGTCATGCTAGACATTAAGGAAGTAGTGGTGTAGGCCCATGCCGTTGACATATAATGGGGTTAGTGTTAGTCACAGTCATTTTATATACTGTCTGTAAGTGGACTGCCTTTTTTATTTATTGAATGGCCCTAATTTACCTGCATTTCATGGCTTATTTTGCAGTATACTGAGGAATTGCAGAGCTGCAACCAAAACAATGGCTAAATTGCAGGCTTTTGTTAATAGTATCTTTTTGTAGCCCAAGATGAATCGACAGTCCCCTCCCCCCACACTTTTATAATTCTTGCAAAGTGTCAGCATATTTAACAAAAATAAAAATTCTGATTTTTCTCTATCAGACATCTTTGATACTATATTCAAGTCATATTAAAATGTAAGTTAGTATAAATAAAGAACATTTAAAGTTTAAAGCTTAGTATATCAATACTGTGGTGTTGCTTATGTAAATTTGTCAAAAGAGGTGACAACTGCCTTTGAACCATTGACTGATCTAATTGCGCTGTTTTGCTATGAAAAGCATGGCTACATTGGAAGCAGCTATGAATCAGTGTAAGTTCTCTTACTCTCTATAATAAAGACGGTGAAAAACAGTTTCACACCTCTCTGTCTTGTTTACAGCAGCCTACGGTCTTGGCATTAACAGGACTAATTACCTGTATAAGATTGTCAGCAGTACCCAACTACAAATTTCTCTGTAGCACGTCTTGCAGGTGTAGACAAATTTCCCTGCAAATTATGTGAGAGGAGCTTAAAGAAAAGTGGGTGGTCTTCTCCCCTCTTTCAATTCCATGGCAAGGAAATGGAAGTTTTATAAAGTTATAAGCAGGTTTCAGTTACTTACACAGTACTGGAACCCTATATTAGAGAGAAAAGCAATCCAAGTGTTAAATTAAACTGTAGGAGATTGGAGTTCTCCTTTAAGAAAAAGGTAGAAATGCACACGTCTCAAACCACAAAACATGTGCTGGAAGTGATCCCAAAAAAGAATAGAAACTGGATAAGGTCATGTAAAATACTTTATATGAACAAGAATTAAAGTATGTATTTAACTCCCAACTTCTCAAACATCGTTTTTGTCCTTAAAGCCAAAAGACTTGAACAGAGCTACAGGTCGGGTCAGTGACATCACATTTATAACCAATCATAATTGATAAAAATAATTAAGCCTCAAAATCAGATCAGATGAATACTTAATACTTAATACAGCCCTTGGTGTATACATTATGCAATGTGTTTGATAGCTCAGAGCTGTAATGATCTGTATAAGGTTTTTGATATTATGTTATTGAACACACATTTTTTCAAATTATTTTACATATATACTTTTGTGTAGTTCAAACACACACATATATGTAATCGATGTATTTAATCATGAAATATAGTTCCAGTGATGTTTGGAGCTTTAAAATACGGTGAAAAAATATATTTATTACATACATACACACATATGTAATATATGCATATATACATGCATACACACACACACAAACACACACACATATATATATATATATATATATATATATATATATATATATATAAATAAATTCATTCTATAATATGTACAATAATAGGAAAAAGATGGTTGTCCCCTTTAAATCAAACACACTAAATGTAGTGCTGAATTTGTTATGATGGAGTTGCATACCTTTAAATCCGTTGGTAGCTGTTCCTCTTGGTTTGGGAGCCCATGAGAATGATTGTTTTTGTCAGCCTCCAAGGAACTGTATTTTCAGACCCTTGCCCCAAGGAAGCTGAGTGTTTGCTGAAAGTAGATCCTGATTACCACTGGTGTTTTCTCATGCACATCTTGCCAGGATTATGTTAAGAGTATCATACTCCATGTACTCCAGTGCTCTGGGGCATTCTCTGGCTAATGTTCTTTTAGCCATGGGTTCTGTGTATCCAGAATCCTTTGGGTTTTACGTCCGTGTAATTGGCAAATAAATGATAAATATGGGTATGATATTCACCTGAAGAGTCCATGTTGCCATTTGCCCATCTCCCAAACAAAAATGACTGAGATGACTAGAGTGGTGTCTGATTAGTACCTGTGAGTGAAGTTGTTTGAGGTCATTCTCGCACTTTGCGGCAAAACATTTTAAGCATGGTTGTAATGCTGTTGATTAAGCTTCTGAGGTGACCGCTATGGGTGTATTAATAAGACGATATGTCTGGCTGCCAGAGGATGTCAGTGCACAATTTCTCAGTGCATCAATGAACAATTGGGACATTGGAAGAAAGGGACAAGACTATGTAGAATGTTGAACAGCTCTGTCAATCCTAAGAGGCGACTGGAGATAATCCAAGCCCGGCCTTTACCATTACAGCAGGGAAAGCTAGATCAGTGAAAGGAATAAAGAACCAGTTATAAGTAAAAAATCAAAAGGCAAGACTCAACCCTGTGGCTCAGAAAGATAAAGCCCTGACTGCACTTCAGACAACTCACATTCACTTAGTGCCATGGGAGATTCTAAGACCAAGAGAAAAGGATGGGAATGAGGTGCCAACGCTGCCTCACCCATCCTGTTGGAAGGGAGGCTGCCTGGCTCACTGCATTGGTGACACCTGTGGGGAATGCAGGTTTAATACCACATCATTATAAGCTTAGTGTGCCTGAATAGCAGGTGGTGTGCTGTTTAGTCAGGAGGTTGCCTCAACAAAGGAAGAACTGATTCAGGAATGTATAGGTCAGTGTGGTGCAGGAAGTGGAGCTATTGGGTCTATACTGCTGAGAAAGAAATGTCAGGGAAACCACCAAGGAAAGCCTGTGTGTGTGTGTGTGAGGGGGATGCAAGCCTTGCACACAAGTATGGGGTAACTGTGATTTTACAGACCTCCCCCAACCCCTTTACCCACTCCAACCTCATGCAAGCTCCTCCCCCTTTCTCCACCTTTAAGTTTGAAGATGGCTACAGGGATTACCACGTGCTTAAACTGGGAAGACATAAACTTGTCTATGCAAATTATTCTGAGTCTTCTACCCGGACCATCATTCACAACCTTCACAGACATTACAAGACAAACACGTAAACCAGGAGCATAGCTGAGTTTGCCAGTGCAGTCTTGCGGGGCATATAGGTTCTTGCATCCTAGATCTTCAGCCATGTTTCCTGTTGCTTTAGTAGTTTTCCTAAGCATTATGAGTAGTACTGTAGAAGTACCCCTATGGTGTAGTATACTTGTATGGGCCTTCATTAATAGTAGATGTTTGAATGCAAGGATCTCACTGCTACACTGAAGGCTCCTCCCATCAATCCCCTAA
The DNA here is from genome assembly GCF_019279795.1 of Protopterus annectens. Taxonomy (NCBI): domain Eukaryota; kingdom Metazoa; phylum Chordata; order Ceratodontiformes; family Protopteridae; genus Protopterus; species Protopterus annectens. Next base: position 937,571,528 of record NC_056725.1, on the reverse strand, counting down.
GAGCTTCCTACTCCCATTGTACCTGTGCATGTAAATGTGTGGCTGTGTGTTGTAGGGAAACTACTCTGATTTTATTCTAGGGCCTCTCCTCTTTGAGGAGAATACCTGCACTTCAACCTGAATAGTTCTCTTCTGTCTTCCTAGACTGAATGCGCACACTCTCTTTGGTGATTTGCTCCCCCCCCCAAAAAAAAATAGAAATGAAAGTGGTGTGGACTGTTTTATTTTATTTATTTTAAGGAGCATCCTGCAGTCATCCTTTGCATGTCAAGGAGACAAGCTCACCCTGTGACATCTAGAGCTCTTGAAACCGTCCATATGGTATTGTGAGTGAAATGGCAGCAGATATCCATATTCATTCAGTAGGGATTTTACATTTTCTGTCCCATTTTTCATGTGTTCCAGTTGACAGTCAGCTGCTTGGCCATGCCGTTTTTCTTTGTAATGTCCCCATCACTGTCTCCTGGGTCTAGAACCACACAACTTATGGTATGGGAAGAGGAACTGGACCACAGCAGCCAGTAGTATCACATATGCTATTTTCCATGCTAGTAGATTTTTTAAGATACCTTAACTGGGTGGAGCTACTGAAGCCATGTGCACCATTCATTGCATATAATGTCAGTTCACCCCCTCTCCACAGTGCTGAAATAGTAATGGCCATCTGTCATCCTACTGTGGTACTGTCTTTATCATTGGGGACGTGTCATATTGCAGGCATAAATCCTTCCCTTCGGCAGTTGGTGAGCCAGCAAGGACTGCTCCTTCCTATCTACCCCCTCCCAGCTCCTCTAGTGCCCAAGCATAGCATTTTTCACTTTTCTTGGTGATTATGATCACATATTAGTCTGGCCATTTTCTGGACATTTTACTGTGAGGGGAAAATTCTTGCCATTATGAATAAGCAGTTCAGTACATGGATTGACTGACATGCATAGCTCTCTGTGCAGGTAACCCTTTTGGATCCCCAGTCGTTACCAAGTCAGCTTCACACATAGAGTTTTTTTTCCTTTTGGCATATTAGGGAGTTTTCTGTTCTGTTCAGCTGTCTGTGTAGGAGGTACTGTTCACTTTTTGATGAGGCTTGTGTTGCAGTTAAGCAGACATGACCAGCTTAAGCATTTTTACTTTTTAGTATTTATGGAACATGAATTTTAAGGACCAATCAGGATAGCTTTTTACCATTTCCAATTCAACACATTGTTTAAGTTTTTGTAATTGAACTTCCCACAGTTCTTTGCTCCTCCTGATTTTGAAATCAGATTAAGTGTAGTTGGCTCCATTTATCACATAACTGGATAAAGAAATTGTGACTTAGAATGGAAATATAGCCCTACAACGTTGTGCTTTGCTCTTTTGTTTTTTTAGCTTTAGCTCTTTAAACTGTTAAGTTCAGTCTCTTCAAAGTATTCGTTGTTTTTAGCATTTAAGATTAATGTCCCCATTTCTGCTGCGGATTTTATAGGCAGATTTTAATATATTTTTTTTAATTAATGTTCACAGTCCTTTCAAAGTACTTACTCATTCAGGCAGATTTTACCTTTATGATTTATGTTCCCAGTCTCTTCAAGGTACTTAATCTTAACCAATATTTTAGCACTTTTAGACAAATTTAACATTTTATATCAAATCCAGCAATCATTTAGGGGAATGTATTCTTGTAGACATACTTTTGCGTTAATAGTTAACATTTACAACCCTATAGACAACTTTATTCAGTTGTGTGTGTGCCAGAGAATGAAAGAGTTGGTTCCCACAAGTAGCACAAAAATGCGTGTGATACTAGGGATCTGCTGTGTTTGTTCACAGCTCAAGAACTGAGGTCACATATTGCATTATTCAGATGTCTGGATGAGGCTTCCACCCTTTCCACAGTGTGTGTGTGTGTGTGTGTGTGTGTGTGTGTGTGTGTGTGTGTGTGTGTGTGTGTGTAAGATCAGTACTGAATGTTGAGATCCACTTGCACCCCACACTGCGGGAGTTAAAACACAACTTCATGCCCACTGTTGATCTGAGAAGTTTTTCCTGGTAATACGTTGTCCCATGCTGTGCCCAGTGGAAGCTGTGCTGCATTTGCTGTCTGTGACATCTTGTCACTCACAGTTCTGTAATAATTTGTGATACTCAATTTTAGTGGATTTCATACAGGCTGCTGTCACAGTAAAGCATTTATACCATCTTTACAGATTGACTGGTTTCTTATCTGTGTGTGTACACACACACACACACACACACACACACACATATATATATACACACACACACACATATTTTATGTTTTGACATGCCATATACAGGTTTACCTTTAAAATGTTGAATGTACGTAGTCAAACGGCCATGCCACCAAAACATTTCTGTGAAACCCAAACTTCAGAAAATGCACAAATTTTAAAAAACCTTGAACGTCAACATTTCTGACCGCGCCACATCTACAAACAAGTGCTAACACGGGTCAAAAAGGGGGCGATATTTTTGCGGTTCAGAACATCGGCATTCGAGTTTTAAGAAGGCACAGTTTGGATTTCGCGGAAGTGGGTTTGATGTTCCAGCCGCCGGCATTTTGAAGGTAAACCCATATACACTATAGTAAATTTAACCATGGAGACTGCAAAAATAAATGTGGGAAAGAAGTCATGGGTGTTGCCCATCCTGCTTTGCCTTTTCACCATTGAATAACCTCTGTCATTCTTCCCTGTGCATCTGTAGAACCAAATGTAAAAAAAAAAAAAGTTTGGAAGTGATGCCACTTTAAAAACTGTCTCATTGCCTGAAATGCCCCCCAGATGAGCCACATTCTGGCAAATACATTAAGCAGTGCAGATAACTGTCTGTTAAAACAGGAACCAGCTGTAATTTCGATCATACACAAAGTAATTATTATAACGTAAATATTTGACAAGATGTTAGGGAGAGAAAAATGGTCTGCAGATACATTACCTGCAGTGTACCCTCCCGGCTTCCCTGCTTGTGCTTTATTATTAAAATAAAACATCTCACTGAAGCTGCCAAAAGACCACTGGCACGTTCATTACAAAGTATTCCTAAAATCAGATTTCACAAACATTAGGTGGCAATTTACTACCTCTGACAATAATTTCTGACAGACTACATCTAGCTAAGACCTAGTGACAGGATGTCAAGCTGCTAATCAGGTAATGCAGACTTGGAATCAGACTCACTGTATCATTTCAGTACAGCTACTTCAGTACGTGAACCAAGTATCTGCGTTTTATGAAGGACTGCTTGTAGGCTTCCTGCATTAAAGAACTCGGCAGGAAGAAAAAGTGATTTAATTAGGTGGAGAGACATGCTGTGACTGTGCATGTAGAAGCCCTACACAACATACTGCACTGACGCTTCTGGAAGAAAAGATGACTCAGTAACATCACTAGAAATTTCTAGTTTGTACTGATGGCAAACATCCTCTAACAGAGAAACATAAATGAAGCAGGTTTTGCAATACCACAGGAAAAAGATTTAAAGCCCAGCAAAAAATGTGCACCTCAGCTGCTTGTGCAGTAGAATGCTTGTCCTAAGCAGTTCATGCTCTGTCTTCTAGCCTGGCATTCCTGTGCTTCTATTAACTTCTCAACATTTAGGTGCTTCTTGACATGAATGTATGGTAAAATAGAGCAGTCCCTGTCACCACCACCTTTTATGTTGAAAGGGAAAATGAGTAGCAGCCACCTACATTGTTTACATCAGAAATGTCACGGTTTTGGTCCTTCTTACTTGTATTTATCCCACACCAGCTGGGCTGATGTAATACAAAATACTGAACTTTTGAGATGAAGTAATTAATGTGGGACATTTGCATACATCCCATAATGCTCTGATATTTTGCAAATGGAAATATCAAAATATTTTATGAAGTTTGTCTTTTGTTTCCAGCTAAACATTAGATGAAGTGGTCCCCACTCCTCTTCTGTACACAGCTAATCCATTAGGAGAACATTTCATACCACAAAGCTGAGTCATAGGTGTTTACTAGGCTGATGACCACAAAGGCCTTTTTAAACCTAACCATGCAACCCAAATCTTTGACATTTACAGGTCACCTGTTTGTAATAGAGACATAGGTGCCAAACCAGGGATGAATTTCTGGTTTCCCACCCAGTTGCCCAAGTTTCACTTGAATTGGGTTACTGAGGAACTCTGCTTCACATGGACAGGGAGCCTGTTCCATAGATGGGGTAGTCTCTGGGATACATAACTCGCTCTCCAGCAGGTCCTTTTTATATCACAGGCAAGGTTTAAGTCTTTGAATGGGTAATTCTGCTACTGTTTGTTTTGTGGATATGCAGATCATCCATCAGAGTTAGGTCTGACAATGCCTGGCATAGATCTCCCCTCAAAAAAACTGTAGGAGACAGAATACAGGGATAGGGCCTTGAGGTGGTCTGCATAGGAATATATTACTTACGCCCTGTATTCTTTTAGTGAGGAACCTCTGTGGACATTCCAGTTGTTGGATATGCCTGGTAAGGTACATACCCAAAGGGTGCATTGTACTCAATGAAAGGTCTGATGAATGTGAATACAGTGGAACAATGACTTCCTTGAACTTGGATGCCATACCTTTGTTTATAAGTTGCGTAACATAGAATGATTTCCTCACCACTGTAGACACGCGATGATCAAATGGTAGATTATTATGTGCGTGTGTTCCCAAGTCCCTGACTACTAGGTCAACTCTCAGGGGTGTGTTGTCAATGTGATAGTTACCAGGGATGGATGACTTCATAAAGGATACTATTATGCATTTCTTGGCATTTAGTTTTAGTCCATGGCTCTGACACCATTTATTAGTCTGTGTCAGCCCCTCCTGGAGAACGTTTGTGTCAGTGTGAGATTCAATGACAGCTCCTAATTTGCAATCATCTGCAAATTTAGTCAGCCAGAGACCACTGACATTAGCCTTGACTTCTGAGAAGTAAATGCCAAAAAGGAGCGGTCCAATGACTGATCCTTGAGGTACTGTACTTGTGACTGGCCTCTTAGTAGAAGTGGACTCCCCAATTCTATCTTCCAGGGTCCTGTCTGTTTGTACCTAACCTCTTGAGTTTGTCATCAATGCCTGAGTGAGGTATTGTGTCAAATTCCTTGGCCAGGTCAAGGTAGGCAGTGTGAATGATTTTGCCGTCCAAAAAGTCCACCAGGTTGAGTAGGCATGATCTGCCCTTGACAAAACCAGACTGGGTTGGGTCCAGTGTCTGGAGGTTTACTATATCTCTGTTGACCATCTCCATGATATTTCTTTCCAAGGCTTTACATATAAGATTAGTGAGACTTATGGGTCTGTAGTTTCCAGGGTCTGTAAATGGCCCATCTTTGTGAAGAGGGATGACTATTGCTTTTGTCCATTCATAAGACACGAAGCCTTTTTGGAGGCTACAGTTAAATAGTAATTCCAGAGGCCCTGATAGGTCATATTTCATGCTATTTAGAAGGCATCAAGGGATATTGTCTGGCCCCATTGATGGAGAGTTCCTGGTCTTAGCGAGAGCATTAAGGGCTTGTTCCATAGGGACAATAGAGGGAGTTATGTTTGAGTATATTTCCTGAGCGAAGTTTGAGGGGGAAGAGTGGAGTAAAGTTGGAGTCACTGCAAAGATTTTGAATAAAAATACATGTATGTGGCTGCTAAGAATCTGATGAAATGCATGAAAAAAATAAACTAGGCCGAGACACTCACTGATATAAGACACTTGCATGTAGTCCACATTTCTGTGCATTTTAAGGTGTATAAATCACACACAGTGCCTAAGCAGAGGTCATTCTCTGTATCTGTGTTTCTCATTTGACCTTAATCACCTTGCTATGGGTTTCCAAGCTGCAAGGATCAAGTTTTTCAGGGAAAACTCAACACCTATCTGTTCAGAGGCTCTAATACACTGTTGGCCTTGGGTTCACGTCCCAAATGACAGCCAATATTATCCTATCATGTAAATGATTCTAACAGTAAATGAAGAAGTTAATCATTTATCAGTATAACATGTGTTGAGAGAATTTTGTGTTGCTCTGGAGGCCTGATTTCTGCAAGGATACTAATACTTTAAAACTGTCCGTGGAAGTACTACCAAGATAGTAAAAGGCCATATATAACAAGAAGTAGAACCTGTACACCACATTTGAAAAAGAGGGAGAGGAGATGTGATATCGATATTCACATATATGAAGGGGACCAATGTTCCAGAGGAGGATTCTGTGAGAAGAAATTACAAATGATGCAACGGGTTAAAGAACGCTGAGACCATTGTGGATGTGTGAGACGAATTCCCACAAAATGTTGTGGATGCATCAAAAGTGTGAAGAAAGGTAGCTGTCCTGGAGAACTAAATGGAATGGAAATAGCTGTGTAATGGTGACACCTTCTTGGTGTGGATTTACAGGATAGATTAGTGTGATTTCAGTGATCCTTGTCTTGCTGTTTTGTGTTCAATTACTCACCCACAAGATCTTATTGCAGTTACATGAAATATTCAAGACTTTTTTCAAAGGTTGTTCTGTTGAGTAATTTCATAATCAGGAGGGCTCTTCGGTTTGAATTTTCTGGGCTACATTGTTCAGTAACACTTTTTGGCTAATGAATGAACATTTGGCAAGTGCTGTTTAGACTCAATGTTAGCATTGCTGTGTAGATTTCTTATGTCTGTGAAAACTAATACTTGTGTTTTTTTATTTGTTTGGTGACTTCTTGAGATCAGAGCAGTTTATTGTATTGTTTCAGTATTATGTCTGTTGAACGTTGCCCAGTGGGATTGCGGAGTTAAGTTTTAGAATTTAATGAAACATGCCAATAATGAGTGCTTAATTTGCAACAGATTGTCAGCATTGTGACTGTATTTAAATCGTGCTGTGGCACATCTTTTAAAGTCAGTACTAGCTTTTGTGTTTCTTCAGCCTGTCGTATTTGGCAACACAAGGTGAAACACATAGGCCATCATTTATTCAATCGAACAAGGCAAATTGTATTGCCAAGGAAAGCAGTCCACATTGAGAAGGATGTGCTAATGCATCATAACATTGCCACTTCTAAAACAGGTCGCTTTGGAAAACAAAGCCTGTAGCAAAAGGAAGACATGGGAATAACTATGCAGCATGTGTTTTTACATGGTCTGAATGGAGACTTTCTGTTAATTAACATTTGTTTGCATTGCTGGGGTAATGACTTGTTTACTGAGGGTAAGGATATTTGTCCAGTTGTTAGGGAGTTTTAAAACTCAACCTGCCAGATAATTTATTACAAAAATGATTTAATCGGAGTAGGCAGGTCCCAAGGGCTCAGTTTCAGTTTCAACCTTATTACCCCAAAAATGTTTGAAACTGGTCATAAAATTGCTAAGAATACATATAAGATGAGCAGCTGTTAACTGGTCTAAGTTGAAGGACAGATGATGTAGTAATGAGAGCCATGCATTCCATCCCTTTCTAGATGTAATCTTTTATTTTATATATTTACCCAAGTGCACCTCCTGTAAGGAAATCAGTCACTTGCCGTACCTAATGAAGTGAAGATCATCTTTATTTCTGCAGTGAGTAAGTGTTCACTTATCGCATTTTCTGCATCAACATCCACTTTATTAATATTTTACCTTACTGGGGATTTGGTCTTAACTAAATGCCAGATCATTTTTATATACTGTTGCTGTTTTACTTAAACTATGTTTTTTTTTTTAAGAGTCTGCAGTTTAAGTGCAATAGCAGCAAATCAATGTTTGTGATTTTTGTTGCTGTTTGCAGTTTTTTTATGTTATTGTAAGCATTAAACTACATGAAAGCAATAGAAGAATTCTCAAACTATTTTAAATCCCAAGGTATTCAAGGCTTCTAGTGACATCAGCTACAATAGCAAAGTATGCTGCAAAGCCTGACTTGCTAGTTAGTTTTTGAAATATAGTTCTGTTATATGTAGTTTCTCAGTTTATTTTTCTGCCTTCTAATGGTAAGCCGTTTATTTTAATGCGTGCCATTTTCCTAGATTGCATTACCAATTTAACTAAGAGACATGTTAATGTGCTTTCATAGTAAAAAGTAAATCAGTGTGCACACCGTTACTTCAGATATAATTTTGAAGCAAAAACATTATTGTTTGAGACATTAGCCTTTATGTACAGTTAATGCGTTGTTCATGTCTGTGTGGCCCTGCTTCAAGGATTTGCATTGTGCTTCATGGGTAAAGTTAGAGGTTAGTCACCGTGGTGACCTGAGCAAGTGCTACAGTTGACAGAGGGTATACATTGTTTTAATGTGTTTTATGCCCCAAAGTGCAGGCTGGTATCAGTAATTTGGAACATGATCATTGTCCACAAATAAAGATTTTCTGTATAGTATGAAGTAGTAGAGTTAATGTACTGGCTATTGTAACCCTAACATCAGACGTCCTAGCGTACATGAGGAGGAGGTCTCTCTCTTTCAGCTAATGTCAAGCTCCTTTCCCTGAACCTTTCTCAGCTCTTCCTCCTAGTCTGATCACATCACTTCACTTCTTAGTACTTTCATATAAGTTGTGCAGTATTTCACTGAACCACTTATTTTCTTACTGTTTTATTATGGTTCTGTCAACCCGAACAAATAACAGATATGCTTTTTGCAGGCAGATGCCTTGGAAGAATTTTCATTTACAGTGCCTGTTTTGCCATAGAGTGAATCTCCAGGTAGAGCTGTGTGTTAGGTGTTACCTTTTTAACAAGAAAAAATTTAACTTGGAAGAGCACATCCATTTGTGTTCTTTGATCAACAAAAGGTAAGAAACCACCCAAAGTTAAGAGAGTAATAGAAAGGGAAGATGCAAAACAGAAACTGGTAACTAAGTTGAAAGCAGTAATGAAGGCTTAACCATTGTGGTCATCTATGACGAACAGATGCCATTATGTTTGCTACCTTCCAAGGCTGTTTGGCTTTGTTGGGGGTATGTCATTGACAGAAGACACCCAAGTCTAAGGAGGAGAGCTTACGCTTCGCTTTCTGTTGGATGAGAACCATGGATGATAATGCAGAGATGTAAGCCACATTGCACATTTCTGTGGAGGAAGGTGTAGCTGTTCTGCAACATGCAGATGCCTCTCCTTCCTTCTTAAACGTCTTCCTCCACAGCTTTTTAATTTTCTGAGGTTGCCCTCACTGATATTAACCAAACCATTTGTAATTGTATATGGATATATAGGTGGGGATCCATGTGACCCCCCCCCCCATGGCATATGCATCCCATTTTACTGCAGTTTTGATTGCAAGCTGTTTGCCTAGGAGTCCTTTGTGTCATGCACTTTGACATCTAAACCATATGGTCATTCCTTGTCATTGGTCCTCCTTCCCACTAATTCTGAAAGGGAAATGTAGAGAAAGTTTGCTTTCTCCCTCTCCCATCTTAGATTCTGCATTCTAAGCGCCCCTATAGGGTTGAGGAGGCAGATGTCCTTTCTTATATGACTATTCTCTTTGAGGCTAGATTCAAACTTCCTTCTGGCTCTCTTCTTCAGACCAGTCTACCTTGGATGTGCTTTACAGAAGACAGTATAAGCGAGGTGCAACCTCCATGTTTATTCAGTGGTTAATAGGTGGGGTATTCAAGTTTTTATGCAAATTTTGGCAGGAGTGCAAGATCCTTGGAACATCATGTGTATATCTATGATTAGGCAGGTTTCTGTTTACTTATATTAAGTCTAAAATAATTACTGATTGTTTCAGACAGCCCCTTTATTTTATCAGCTGTTTGGGGCTGGGTGTTGAAGTTGCTAATGTCATTTGATACATGTTTTGTTGATTGTGTCCTTCCCCTTTTGACTAGTTTCCTGTAATGTGGCAAAACGTTTGGCTAAATGCCTGTTTAATTGTTATGCAACTCTTTTAATTACACTTCTCTTTATTTTTGGTCCTTTTTTTATGCATAGACATAGGAGCATTTGTGCATAGATTGGTCCATTTCCCTGCCATCAGTAAAATGAATAAACATTAATATAATGTAACACTTTGCTAATTTTGCTGTCAGGCTAGTAGTTTTGTTTTTTTGTTTTTTGGAGGGGGTGCAATTTGTTTTATATTGACCAAAGAGTTTGGACAAGAAGGCACCCAAGAGATTATGCCTTGGTTAATAATGAAAATTCATTAGCCATTCATTTCAACTTTGGTTGATTCTAGTGCCACTTCTGTATGATTTTTTGCTTCAGCTAATTTTCAAGTTGATTTGAGGTATTCTGTTAGCTTATGTAATTAAAAGCAACGTTTGTTTTAAAATACAATACTGTTGTACCCGCTAGACTTTAAAGAAGCGTTCTTGGATGATATTATAAAAGCAGATGCAATGTGCAAATTTTTCCTGTTGATCACATGACAATGCTTATTCTGTGCTGTTTCTTAAACCGATTGTGACATCAGTATTAATTGATGACTGTGGGATATTTGAAGTTTTAGCTAACCCTCTGAAATGCAATTGAGATAAATGTGCAGGTGAAGTAAATTGTTCAACATGAATCTCTGTTGTGCTCATTTACACTGTGTATGACAATGGAAAATATGGTTGATTGGCTGGCTGGCTGGCAGGAAGGATGAAAAACTTTTTCCCACAATTGTGTAAGTTGTTCTTTGGTTGCTGAGCATGACACTTTGCAACTCATCACAAAACTCATTCTTAAACCTATGGTAACAGTACACTATTTTATCAATTGTGCACCATTTTGTTTGAATGTCTGTAACACACACACGTGTGTGTGTGTGTGTGTGTGTGTGTGTGTGTGTGTGTGTATATATATATATATATATATATATATATGTGCATGCGTGTGTGTGTATGGGTGTAATATATTTATAATACACATACACACAGATCTACTTTTTAAATGCCAACTATCCAGTTAATCGAACTGTAGAATATCAAGACCACAAACATGAAAACTCAGTTGCCTGAAACTTTACAAGATCGAGTCCCATAATATCGAACATTGAAAAGCAAATGGTAACTTCCTATTCCTAAATGTTTTGTAAGTTACATGGTATGTGGTTAAATACTGTGCTGTCCCTTTAAGGTTTTGTATTAAAGACTTAAAAAACAACATGGTGGAAGTAATGTTGAACCTGCTGGTTTCACTGGAGATGTGTTTGGAAGTTTAAACTTTAAAATTGAAAAAGAACTGGCAGTAATTGACAGACATGTTTTGGATTTAGGGATATTAACAAGAAAAGATGATGATGTTATAAGTACATATGTACTGGTAGATGCAGTGTGTGTCCGTAGTTTACCCTTTTCTTCAGTGTAGCGTGATCTTGCAGTTGGTATATTTAATTTGTGGGGGCTGCAAGGGGCACAGTTCCCTTGCAAAAGCTTAGGAATGAAACAGTACTTGTAGTGTTGAATTTGTGGAGAGTAATAAGGTGTACTGTTTGCTTTTAGATGTTCAATATTATGGGACTCGATCTTGTAAAGTTTCAGGCAATTGAGTTTTCGTATTTGTGGTCTCAATATTCTGTAGTTCAATCAACGGGACATTCGACATTTAAAAGTAGATCAGTACACACACACACACACACACACACACACACACACACACGTAATATAAAGTGTGCATATGTATATGCATATCTGTATGACATGCATAGCAAGGTCTGTGAGGTGCTGAATTCTGCCTTCAGGCACCCTTGCTGTTTATAACGGTTAATTTTGGTTGGAAGCTTCTTTGGCTGGTGATGTGCACATAACTTCCAGTTAGTCCTATGACTTTGAAGAAGTGAAGCAGGCAAATGCGAGAGATTATGATGTTTTGGACACAGTCCCCAGTGGATTTGAGGGGGTGCAAATTCTTCCCAGTACTTGGAGGAATGTCTAACAGCTTGAAAAGTCTTGCTGCAGTCAGCATCAGGCTGAATGTAGAATGTCCACATACTGTATTTTTATTGTTTTTCAAGAGGGAAGTTCCTACTGGCTGAAGGTAGCTTGCTGTGGTGGTGTGTTTCATGCATCTTTACATTAGTCATTCGTGAGAGGTGAAATAAATTGCTCAAGTGCATTAGTTGTGCCTTTGGTTTTTAATGCAGTGTTTTGAGAAAGGCAGTATAACAGCCTGACAAAGTAAAGCTGAATAATGAGATTTTTATATCTTGATTGTACTGGATGTCTTCTAATAACTATTTTGACTTCCCTTGAGTAAAGTGGGTGACTTTGTAGTACTACCGTGGTACGGGAAATATTTTTGTGTTGCAGTGTACTACTACTTTCGGCTTTAGGGGTCACCACAGCGCATCACCTGTTTCCATTTCTTCCTGTCCTTTTTGCAGTGTGCTGAAATGTCATATTGAATGTGGCCATCTCCTTTAACATCTTTGAGTGTTTGGGCAGTTTTGTACTGAAACCAGTATCTGATTACCTGAACTATTTTAAAAGGCCCTCACCTCCAAGAGGAAAAGAAATGTAAGTCTTAAAAAAAAATCTAAGCTTTTTCAGTAATGGATATTCATTTGAAGTTATTTTGACATTTTATGTTCGCAAATGCCTTTTTTTTTTTTTGAAAAAAGCAACTTCCTAATAGACTTTATTCTACCTTGGGATGATTTATTTTTTTCTTTTCTTTCAGTGAACTGTCTGAAACAGTATTCACTTGCTGTGTAGGGCTTTAAAAAAACTAAAATAATTCGGAAAGATTTTATTATTTTGCAGACTGCAGTTGTGCTTTGTCAGATTTCATAATTTTTCATGTCTCAATAAAGATGCTGTTTCACAGCAGACTTGGACGAAAGCAGATGGTATTTAGGTGGAACACTGGTCTTTCACTACATAACAGAGCCATCTGTAGGAAGATGTTTGTTGGCATGCATCCACAAATGTAACAAATGTGCAAATGGTCTTTGGTTTTAAATATCCCTCCCCCCGACTGTATATGTCATTGGAAGAGAAGTGAAGAAAAATGCTCTATGATAGGATTTTGAGAGGAAAAAAAAGAAGTAATTTTGCATTGTAATCCAGATGGTTAATTGGAAATAGTGCGAAATTTGCCAGGCAAGGTTTGAAAGAAATTGTGACTTGATTAAAATATTGGAAAAATCTTTTGAAAATGAAAAAGGAAAGTATTTAGTCAGCAGCAGTGTATATGTAATCATAATGAATGGCACAGTAGCTGCAACAAACCAGTGTGAAAGGTGTGAGCTGGAAAATTCAACTAAAAATAAAAGTTTCAGAATGCACAGCTGTGGAAGAAAAATTCTGAATTGCATACTGAAGCGGGCAAAAAAAACACACCATCAGGTTGATTTATATATTTAGTGAGGTGACATCTCTTTTGCTTTGTTGCCCTGCTTGCTTTAGGAGGTGCGGATAAACTTTTGTTCACGTAAGAAGGTGTAGTTTAGTGGTACTCTAAAGCCTATGCAATGTGACCCATATATTTTGTTTCACCCTAGAAGGTGGTAATATGCCAGAGGTACAGATGTTTGAGTGCCTTTTGTTTTAAACTGAAGTGTTGATATAGTGGAGATCACGAGGTGCAAGCAGAGCAGTGTCAGTAAAGTGAGAGTGTACATTGTGTGTTTTGCAGTGTACCAGTTGGTAAGTGTCTGAGTAGCAGAAATACACAGCTTCATAATTAATCTAACAGCACTGAAAAGTATGCAGGCATTATATATGGTCATAATTCATCTAATACTGGGAAGTAAACTAGTAGCATGTGTAATTTTGAGACCAGTGACCTGTTTGTCGTCTTTTTTGAAAATTATTTGTTTAGATTAAACTACAAGTAAACATCGCAGCTGAGACTTAATGCTACACAGCACTAATGGTTTGCAACAGTTAAGATATCTGCGAGACAAAGAACCCAGTTTATAGTCTCATTAAAATAAAGCCTTAAGCACGTTAGCTGGCCAGTGATTTTGACGTCAGTCTTTGTGATGAAAGTACTTTGTCTTCAAACTAATAAAAAAGTACTTTTAAATTGAACTTAAACAGTTCTTTGTTTATTCTCTGTATTTATGTGCTATTTTGACAGTGGTGGACTTCTGTGGCAAAGAGCAAGACTTTGTCTTGGAATCCTCTTAAGATGTATGATTTTATTAAGCTGTAGCAGCCGTTTGCTGTACAGTAAAACCTCACTTAACTGGCACCCATGGGGATTGGTAGATGCAGGTTAAGTGTATGTGCTGCTTGCTTAGGATATGCTTTGCTATTTTTGATTGGCTCATATACCAGCATATGAGCCAATGACAATCAAAACTCACAAAGCAGAGCCTCTTCTGTTCAATCCAGAACATTGAACAGAAGAGGCTTCCCTTTGGGATTTATGATTGGCTTGTATGCCAGTATGAGAGCCAATCATAAATCAAAAACGGAGCCACTTCTACTCAATGCGGAATTGTTCCGCATTGAGTAGGTGTGTCCACTTAGCGATTTTTGATTGGCTCGTATGCTACGAGCCAGTCAAATGCTGGTTGCTTGAGAGTGTCAGTTGCTTGAGTCCCGGGTAATGGGGAGTGTACTGTATTTCTTTGTGCTTATGGCACTTTGTATTAGATGCATTTCACGTACATCTGTGACTGAGTTGTAGTTGCAGGAACAAATTAGTCAGGCCTACTGTGATTTAGTACCCAGGCAGTAGTCTCATTTGTACTGTTAAATCTACACATTTTGGTTTCTGAAGTGCTTAACTGAAATATCGATTATCTGACAGTTCAGTTTGTCCACCCACTTGACATTTGGCCTACAATCCCCACTCCCATTTACTATTCTACTGAAAAGAATTTTGCATCCATTATAATGGTAATTCATCACTTTGAGTTGATCATTGTAATGATTCAGCACTTATGGAAAGGCAGGGCAATTTGAAAAACACTGAGAAACCTGTAATGTTCTGCAGTTAGGACAGGTCTAGTAAAAGGTCAGTACTGTGCATGTTTGCAAATGGTCTTTCAGCTGAAGGCAAATTGAATCTAAATGTAGAAAGCCACTTACATTTAAGGCTACTAAACCATGAATATGTTTCTGTGGAGCTTGGAATGCATAGCTTTCCTAGTATTTTGCTGTAGGAAGCTTGACCGAATAACACTATGGACTGTGGATCTAATTTTTTCGCTAAAACTGTCAAAACTGTCGAATCATGATGTCCATGCCTGATTTCCCTCACACCATGCCTTTCTGACTGGGCAGTTTCGCTAATTTGCTGGGGCTCCAACAGTTTAAATGACAGGATGATTGCTTCCATAGGAAGATTCTGGGATGCTGTGGAGTCAGCCCTTTAAAGGTTGGAGTAATCACAGCACTGGAATCCAGCTCCCTTTCACTGTTTTCATCCAAACTGATGAATCTGGCTATGTAGAGGTATTTTGAAGAACAGTTAAGAAAATAGAATGTACAGCACGTTACGTCTCTGTCATAGCACCTTCCTTTCTTTAAATTACATTATTCTCTTTTGATCAGACTCCTCATAATGTCCTCCTCATTCATAGTCAGCCATCTGCTCTGTACTTTTCAGTTTCTGCTGAGCTGATGTTAAAGTTCTAGTCAAAGATTGGATGCTGCATGGTCTTCATATACTTTGTCCTTTTAGAATAGAAGGTACCTGATGTGACTGAGCTAGTGTTGCCACCTTTTGTTGTGGCCAAAACTGGACCAAAGCCACACCACTTGTACCTCCCATAACCTCACCTGTCTCCTTCCCTCTCCCTGCCCACTTTCCACTTGTGTTGTAATAGTGTCAAATCAGGTGAGGAGGAACACCCTCTTTTCAAGTTGCAGTGTATTTTTTTCTGCCAGTTTACTGTGCTTTTCTATTAAAAAAAAAATATATATATATATATATATATATATATATATATATATATATATATATATAGAGCGAGAGAGAAGCGATGGTTTGTTTCTTTTTTGAAGCAGAATGCTAGAGTTTGCACAGTGTTTTCTGGACTACTGGACAATTTTTTTTCTAGATAGTTTGGGGAGAAAATTAATATGTAGCAACGCTAGACAGAGCTAGTAATTGAAAATTGTGTAAGGGTACTACCTTGCCCAACTTCTTCCCTTATTACATGAAAAGGGTAGCTTTTTGTTTTTCTCAGCACAGTCTGGGGACACAATCTTGTAGATGTTCATGTTTCACTGTTGCAGTCATCACACTTGGGTTATCTGCCTGCAGGTAGCCCTCAGTCAGCCCGAATACCAGAGACTTAGTATTTCTGCGTCAGTTGCTGTCACTCCAGGACTGACGTCAGGTCATCAGGGGTATAAAAACAGGCAGCCAACACCATTGCATCAGTCTTTCTTGCCAAGAAGCCTGAAGCAGAAGCAGTTCGCAAGAGTGCCGGTCAGCCACTACCTGAGTTTTTGTTTCCGAACTGAATCATCCTGAAGTCTTCTAAAGCTAGGTACCCTGTTGGGGATCCTTTTTTCTCACTCTAACCGATGTCAGAAAAAGTAAATTGTCTCACCTGTGGAAAGCAAATACCACACAGAGATTTCCATTCTTACTGCGTCACCTGTGTAGGCCCAGACCACGACGTACTTCGCTATTGGTTTTGTGCCTTGTTCAATGCCCGAACTATTAGTTGTCGGGCCCTTATTGTTGCTAAATACTTTCGCTCTTGTTTTCCGCATTCTGAAATGGCTTTGGTAAGCCATCCGATCTTCCGAAAAAACTTAAGGATAAAGACAGGAATAGACCGCACAGGTCCAGATCTACTGACAACACTTCATTAAGCTAGTCACCAGTACTCAATGAGGTGCTTTCGCAGCCCCTGATTCCCACTTCAGTGGATTCGCAGGCCGCTACCGAGACCCGTTCGGAGTCCGGTATTCAGCAAGACTCTTCTTTGACTACGGAACCTGCAGATGTCTTTACCTTGGATGGGTCCGGAGCTGCTGAGCAGGCACCAGCTTCTGAGGAAGTCCTTCGCACTACCGATATTCGACACAAACCGACGACTTCTTTCGTGTCTTCAGTCCTGTCTAAAACTACCGAGTTTCTAAGGCCAAGTGTACAAGCTATGCAAATAAAATGACCCAAACTCGAGTACCTGCTTTCTTGCCACAACACCGAATGCTTAAAATGGCAGAAGACCTGATTATGCTGATTAGGGGAAGCCAGCCTTCCCCTGCTAAGAGAAAGAGACCTGTCCCCAGCAGCTTTAACAGACCAAGCGTCTGATGACTCTGAGGTATCTGATTATGAAAATATGCCTTTATCTGCTTATGAGGATTCAGATGCAGAGGAATCCATACACCCTGTTTCTCCTCCAGAGCATTTTTCTTTTGGTGAAGCCTTACATACTTTGAGAGCATTTCCACTAGGAATGCCAAGACTATCCTCAGTCCAAAAAGAGATTCAGAAAATTTCTAGATTTGCCACAACATAGACCTTTAGCAATACCCCCAGTTCTAGATGTTGTGGATGATGTTTTTATGGAATCCAGTCTTAACTCCTGATACTGTATCCCCTGCTCCTAGGAAACCAGACCGGTACTACAGAGTTCCTGACTCTCACAAGTTCCTTTTCCAAAATCCTGCTACTGACCCAGAGATCATCTCTCAGGGGCCTAAAGGTATCAGAGCAACTACAGCTAAGATTCCCACCCCTTCGGACAGGGATTCCAGAGCTTTAGACAGATGGGGTAAAAAAGTATACACCTCTGCAACTCTCGCCATTAGGACATTGAATTGCCACTTTCACATGCCTAAGTACCAGCAGCATATTACAGAACTTATTAAGCAAAAACTGGCTACCTTTACAGACTTTGCAGAAAATAAAGAATTACAAGAGCTTATGCATTCTGCAAGCCAAGTCAGCAAGCATACTTTACAATGTGGCTTTAATGCCCTAGAAGCGTCTTGTAGGGCAGCAGTCACTGGTTCTGTACTAAGAAGGCATGCTTGGCTTAAGGAGCAGACCTTGTTAGACCATGTCAAATCAAAATTACTAGACGCTCCTTTGAACAAGGGTAATCTGGCACCAAAGCAGAAGAATCTTAAAAATATTTAAGTAAAAGCTAACTCTATGCAGACAGTCAAAGAATTCTTGCAAGTACAGTCTCCTAGATTCAGTAGACATTGCTCCTCGAAAATTGGTCCTTTCCAGCCCCCTCAAGGCCATCTTAAACTATTCCCAGGGGAAACAGACCCCCCCCCCCAGACTACAGTCTCAGGGTATGCAGAGATGTAAGCAGTGTAGTGCCTCCACTTCAAAAACAGGGATTGCTAAGCCCCACCCCCTTATGGAAAAAATTCACAATGACTTCTCAACTCCTCTCCTCACCTCTACCCAACTGCTGGTGCCCCTAGGAGGAAAACTTGCCCATCATGCAAAAAACTGGACTTTCATCACCAAAGACTGATGAGTCCTCAACATTGTATCCCAGGGGTACAAATTTTACTTCCATTCCCTGCCATCCCCAAAAGGGTTCCCAAATCTACCTCCAAACCAGTGGGCGGAGGCACAAAACCAAGTTCAATCCCTGCTCTCCATAAGGGCAATTCAACCTGTTCCTGCAAAACAGATAGGTCAAGGGTTCTATGCCAGACTTTTCCTGGTACCCAGAAAAGAGGGCACTTGGTACCCAGTCCTAGCTCTCTCCATTCTAAACACCTTCCTGTTTGTACCAAAATTCAAAATGCCCACCCTTCAGCAGCTGCTTCCTATGCTGGCCAAAGATGCCTGGTTAGCCACCCTAGACCTAAAAGTAAGCCTATCTACACATCCCTATCAGCGACTCATGCAGGAAATACCTATGCTTCAGGGCAGGATCTATGCATTATGAGTTCTCTGCAATTCCCTTTGGTTTATCCACTGCTCCCAGAGTATTCAGAAAATGCCTGGCTCCAGCCATTGCCTACTGCAGGCAGAGAAAAGTTCAAATTTTCCTGTACTTGGACGACTGCCTGATTCAGGCAGACAGGAAGTGCTGTTGCAGCACTTGGCATTTGTAAAGAACCTTCTAACCTGGGGTACACTATCAACGAAAAGAAATCAAAACTAGTCCCCAGTCAAAAGATTGTATTCCTGGTTGCAAGCTTTAGACATAGCATCCCAGATGGCATTCCTTACTCCAGAAAAACAAGCCTGACAGGATACTTCACTCAAATGGCCACCAGAGCCCAGCTATCCACAAGGAAAATCCTGCAGGCCCTAGGGTTCCATGGCCTCTTGCATTCTACTAATTCCATACCAGACTGCATATGAGGAAACTTCAATCGTACTTGCAAAGTCTTTGGTGCCAATATTCTCAGGAACTGGGAACTGTCATTCCAGTCATACCTTGTCTAAGGACAGAGTTTCTTTGGTGGGCAGCAGCATGCAACCACAAGGGACTTCCCTTTACTCAACCCCACGCCGCCCAGACCCTAACCACAGACGCATCAAACTATGCCTGTGGGGCACACCTGCACGACAAGTGCATTCAGGGCCACTGGAGCCCAAGTCAAATTCATTTGCACATCAACCAAAAAGAGATGCTAGCTGTCCAGTATGCTCTAACAGCTTTCAGATCCCTGCTCTCACCAGGACCCCTGCTAATAAAAACAGACAACATCACAGTTATGTGGTACATCAACAAGCAGGGGGGAAACCCACTCTTGCCCATTCTGCAGGCTAGCCATGGCCTGGTGGAACATGGCCCTGGACATGCAGGTCCAACTGCAAGCTCAATTCCTGCCAGGCAAACAAAACTCACTAGCAGACGACTTAAGCAGAAATCTCCTAGACCCACACGAGTGGCAATTAGAGCCCAGCACTTTCAGCCTTCTGACTCAGAAATGGGGGACCCCAGAGGCGGACCTCTTTGCCTCCCAATACAATCACCAGCTCAGCAAATTCTGCACCAAGACACCTCACAACAGGGCCTGGAAAGTGGATGCCCTATCTTTCCAGTGGGTAAACCTCTCGATCTATGCATTTCCCCCTTTGCCCCTTCTCTCAAGAATATTGCTGAAGATAAAACAGGATAGACTAAAGACAATCCTTATTGCCCCAGACTGGTCACACCAGCACTGGTACCCACTACTGTGCAGCCTGTCACCGGTGCCACCCTGGCACCTACCCCAGAGCCCGAACCTCCTCACTCAACAGGGGGGACAGATCTTGCATCCGCAACTGCATACCCTGAATATTGTTGCTTGGCTTATTACTTGAATTCTCCCCCAGTGACAAGCCTAAGCAAGCAGGTGCTGGATGTCTTTCTGGAAGCAAGGAGACCCAGTACAAGGAAATCCTATGTAGATAAGTGGAAAAGGTATTGCTCCTGGATTCAGTCTAAAGGAGAGGACACAGCACTGCCCTCCCTACCTCTAATCCTGGATTATCTAGCAGATCTACTCCACAGAGGTCTGTCCTTCTCCTCCATTAATGTTCATGCCTCTGCCATCTTGGCTCATTGTAACACTGAGCCACCTCTCTTCTCTCACTCTCAAAACAAACAGTTGCTAAGAGGGGCAAGCAACTTAAGGCCATCAAGGAGAGCACCCACCCTTGCTTGGGACCTTAACTTTGTACTGGAAAAGCTCACACTATCTACCTCCTTTTTGAGCCTGCAGCTTCAGCAGAGTTAAAATTCCTTTCTTGGAAAAAATGCCTTGCTTCTGGCCATCACTTCATTCAGAAGAGTGTCTGAGCTACAAGCACTCATAACTGTGGAACCCTTCATTATTTTTCATGATAACAGGGTCTTCCTCAGGACTAATCCTTCCTTTATGCCTAAAGTGGTGTCAAGTGTGGCTCTCAATCAATCTATTTATTTGCCAGCATTCTTTCCTAATCCTCAAGATAAAGGGGAAAGGATCCTGCACTCCTTGGACATGCACAGACAGCTCAGATTCTACCTGGATAGGACTAAGCCCTTCAGGAAATCTGACCAGTTACTACTCAGTTTTGCACCAGGGGCAGAGGGCAAGGCCATTTCAGAACAGACAATTTCCAAATGGATAGCACACTGTATCCATTTCTGCTACAAACACCATGGGAAACCTACCCCTCAGGGGATCAGAACACATTCCACTAGGTCAACGTCTACCTCTACAGCATTCCTCATGAAAGTCTCTACCAGGGACATTCTGGAAGCTGCTACCTGGATTTTTGTACACACATTCAGCAAGCATTACCTCCTGCCTATATTTTCCAAATCCAGGGCGGGTTTTGCAACAGTAGTCCTGCAGGGCATACTAGCCAGTCCAAACTCTTCTTGATTGCCTCCACCCTTTCTTCAGCTTTGGGAATCAACCCAAGTGTGATGACTTCAACAGTGAAACACGAAGAACATAGTACAGTTGTGTACACTTAACACAAATGTAGATGTTCGAGTGTATTCACTGTTGCAGTCCTGGTTTCCCTCCCTCCAGACCCCTTCTCTCTCTGTCCTCTGTGTGTATTACTCTCCCCTTACAGGAGTATTGGTATTTACTTTTTACTGGTGGTGATTTTCCCACCATAGCTTAGCTCCCTGTTGGGGGGCTCCTGACATTTGGGGTAAGAAAAACTGATGTAATGGTGTCAGCTGCCTGCTTTCATACTCCTGGCTACCTGACATCATTCCTGGAGCGACAGCAACCGATGCAGAAATACCAAGTCTCTGGTATTTGGGTCGACTGAGGGCTACCTGCAGGCAGATAACCCAAGTGTGATGACTGCAACAGTGAATACACTCGAACATCTACATTTATGGTAAGTGTACACAACTGTACTTTTCTTTCACAGTTGTGGCAGGACTATGATCTACTGCTAGATTTGAGCATAATTTAGTCAGACATTGCAGCATTACTGGTAAGTGTCTGTGTAGTCTATTGCCTTACTTTGTGGTAGGATTGCAGTAGTGTGAATTTTTCTCCAGTATTTCTGCCCCACTGTGGCATTAAGCTTAAAGTTTCTGAAATTCTAACCAAAGGATTTGAGCACCAGCATTGGCTTTATTTGATTGGATTCCTCACTATCAAGACTATATTTGCTATATTTAGCACAGAGGTACATCCACCCAGAGTCTTTTATTAAAGGAAAATTCTTCCCTCTCCCACAGTTTAACACAATCCTTAGCTTTGTTTTCTCCCTACAATACGAGTCCAGTATTGGACTTCCAAGATGGCTGCACATTACAGCTTAGTTCGAGCTCCCCCATTGTGAAAACAACCTCAGCAGAGAAGGCCAGTGGACATTTTTGTTTCTGAGCAAGTTTCTGTAACTGGCTAGTAGATGCACTGCCTGGATGCCAGGAAAAAAAGAAATGCAGAGCACCTGAAGGAAAGTCTGCTACAATAGGTGAGGAAAAAACAGTGACTGGGAAAATTATTGCAGCTGTTAAAGGAACCGCACCCACAGGCTAAAAAAAAATATTTATTTCATCATGGGTTGGTGTTTCCTACATTTTAATACCATTCTGGGACTATTTACAGGTTTTTACATAGATGGTTGATAGTAAAGATGCAGTCATACCAGCAGAAGGAGCTGATTCTGACAAAACTATGACAGAAGGACAAAGTACTAAGTGGGAGTCACCAGAGTGTTTATGGGGAATGATTACCCATTGTACACCAGGCAGCCGAAGAGTAAATTTATTCCACCCTTTATGGAATGTTGAGAAGCAGGTGTGAGATTCAAACTGCTGTTCCCAGACATCTTCAAAATATTCTTCCCTGGAGGGAGAAAAACATTTTGTGATGAAGAAACCTGCTAAGGAGAAAATGCAAAAGTTTTATCCAGCAAAAAGTGGGCTGTAAAACAGAAGTAGATTCTGCTGCTTTTTTTTTTTCTTCTGGTGATAAAGACCAAGGAGAGACTGTGCCATTGAAACCTTTTCCAAAGTTTCAATGGAAAATGCTGGAGAGAAGGAAGGGAGCACAAGAGTTGACTAGAAAAACTGAGAATACGTTGGAAGTGAAGCCGAGACTGGGTTTGGGAGATGGAGATGAACAGGAATAAAACCAGTAACTTGGAAAATAACAAATGTGGGATTACAAAGCAATAATTATATTTGTGAAATATGACAGAACAAGAAAACCTGAAAATATTGGACTTTTTTGAACTTGTGGGAGACTCTAAAGCATATGCTCTACTTTTTGTTATTAATGTTCAGAAAAATACTGGGGGAAGGAAAGATAAGTGAGAAAGTGAACTGTAAGTAAAACATATTTTTTTCTTAATAGTACTATTTTTGTAGTGTGATTTTCTTTGCATGCTATAAAGTAAAGTTTTCTCAATTGTTTTTAAGTGTAGTGGGAATATTATTGTAAACATGTGCTCTTTCTTTTTCATTCTTTCTCCTTGTTCACTTTTAAGAAATTTAGGCACTGCAGTGTAAAAAAACAAGTCTGGTTAAAAGAGCATGACTAAAGAAAAATATGCTTTTTCTCATTCTTACATGAGGGAATGACTGCATTAAGACCCTTAGCTTGGTCTAGTAAGTTTTAAGAGAAAGCAAGTTAATGAAAAAGAATACGGGATATTATAATTTTTTTTTCTTGCAAATAAATGTATGCTTGGTGGCAGTTCTGTATCTGGTCCTCGTGTCCATGGAGACAATTTGGTAATGAGAAATTGGCTACAAACTGATAGAGAAAATGGCTAGGAGATTGTTTTTTTTAAAGCATTCAGGTGTTTCCCATGTGGGAGACCTATAAAGATAAGACAAAACCAGACAGCACTTGGCAGAAGTACAGGCTGCACCAAGCATCGTAGCATGGATAACCTTTCTTTTGGGTTAACTCAAGTCTTATCGTGGCTGTCAGGGACATTTGTTCATATTAGGATGGTAAAACTTCAGTATTTAAAGATGTACATACTTCTATCTATTAGTATAAAGTTAATAATTTGGGGGGGTATTGGTGGGGTGTTTTTTTTTTTTTTTTTTTTTTTTTTTTGAGGGCTTTCAATAAAACAAGAAGTTTTGTAAGATATGGCATAGCCCGAAGTGGATATGACAAGAAACAACTGTATATAAAGTTCAACCTGGCAAACAGCATATGCATCTAACAGACACTGGAACTAGACATTTAACAAAAAAGCTGTTATACATAAAAGTTGGGAATAACTTTTTAATACAATGATGTTTTCTGTAATGTCTGTAAATGCCAGTCTTCTCACACATAAACGCAAAAAAGGAAGAGTAGTGAACTGTATTAAAAATTTAGAGTGCAAATACATGTGGTACAGTAGAGACACTTGGAAAGAACTGAGCATGTGAATTTGATAAAGAATGGTTTTCAGGATGGTTATTCAGCAGTGAACCTGGGACAAAGCAAAAGAGGAGTACTTGTATTAATTGCAGGAGGAGCTCTAATAGTGACAGAAGAGGATAAAAATGATTATAGTAGATTTTTGTAGTACTAGGGGGCTAATGGCAAGGGAGTAGGATTACACTGGCATGAATTTTTATTCCACTTAAAACCACTATAATAGAGCTTAAAAATGCTGGAAGTAGTAGTCAGCTTTCAGCAAGTAGTGTTACTTATAGGTGGGGACTGGAATTTGGTTTGCAGCAGTGAAGATGCGTCTGAGGGCCCCAGAATGGAAAGGTAGACATTTGAAGATGTTAATGAAAATATTTTTCATGGAATATGGGAATTCAGTAGTAGGAGTTCGGAGTGAATTTACACATCCCCAGGATACAAAAACCGGGCTAGGCTAGACAGAAATTACATTTCACTTGAACTTGTGCAGTTAATTGAAGGTCTTATACTCGCACAGTAGCTATTTCAGATCATTCACCAATAATAACTAAAATAAAAGCATAGGGTGATGAGATAAAAATGAGAAACTGACACTTTTCCATCTATCTGTTGAAAAGACAGCAATTTAAGGAATGGGTAGTGGAAATTATTCAGGAGCTGCGTATTAGAGAAGATGGAACTTTCTTCTGAAACTATAGCTAGGGAGTGGGATAAAATTAAAGTGGGGTTTAAAAATAGGGTGGAAATAAAAGAAAGGAGATACAGTTAAGCAACAAGAATTATTTAGACGGACTTTCAGATGTTAAATTTATTGCAAAATAGGGGGAATCTTGCAGAATAAGAGGAGCAACTGCAGAATGCTGAACAGAAAATAAGAGATTCCCTCGATAATATGCATGAGTTCAGGGCCACTGTTAAGCAGCTGTTTTTGATAACTCTAGAGCACAAAAACTATTAGCACAATGACTCAGGCAATAGAAAGTAGATAGGGCTGTTGCCAAGCTTAGAGAGCCTATAACAAGGAAGGTAATAAGAGATCCTGTAGAGGTATTAGAAATATTTCAGAAATTCTATGAAAGTCGATATAAAGAAGAGAAATATGGAAATAAAAGGTACAAATATAAATATTTATGTAAGGATTAA
This sequence comes from Protopterus annectens, assembly GCF_019279795.1. NCBI lineage: Eukaryota > Metazoa > Chordata > Ceratodontiformes > Protopteridae > Protopterus > Protopterus annectens. The sequence goes on along the minus strand of NC_056725.1, from coordinate 937,546,276 downwards.
CTATCCCAATGTTAAAGCTAGATGGGGCTCAGTAACAAGATAGGAGGAGATGAAATAAAAATGGTGGTGTATAACCAATCTACAGGAAAGTCCCCATGAATCAATGGAATTCCTGTGGAAGTTTGTAAGCTAGGATGGAAAAACTGATCTGGAAGGTTTGTTTAACAGTATTTTAACTCATTCACACCAATGGAGCTCAGGAAGTTTGCACTGTAACTTCCAATGGGCAGAGCCTAAGCCTTTTGACAGAATCAAATTGTCCTCACATTTCAAACAAATGTTCTTATCTTTGGAGCCACAGGGATTGTGAAAAAAGTATAAATGGCAAACACTTCAGCACAAACTATTTTATAGTGGTAGTATTGTTTAGTTTCTAGGTCTTAAACCAAATTTTATAAGTCACAGTAACTATTACATATGTAATATTTGTAAACAACTTGCAGTATCTCAGCAAACACTCACGTTACACATATACTGTCAGCATCATTTTATTAATCTAGCTGAGAGCTTTCATATGAGGCTAAGGAGTTCTGTGTGTTACTTGTTTTTTGAGATGCTTAGAAAAATGTGAAAGTTATATCTATATAAATTCATGTCATAAAAACAGTTAATATCTATGTACCTGCACTAGACAGAGGTCAAATATTAATGCAGTTGAGTTTGCCATTATGTGAGCTTTAAGATGAACTCTCAAAACCTTGTACATACCATGGTTTTGGAACTATTGATGCAAATATGAACAGGCAGTATTTGATGCCTAGAGTTGTCAGTAGGAGTTAACTGCAGATGCACCTAGAGGCGTCACTCAGATGTAATGAGTTAAGAGGAGGAAAAGTAGCAACATCCTGGAAGAATATGGTGGTAGCTGTTAATACCTAAAGAGGATAAAGATCCATTAGATCCAGCTTCATACAGACACATTTCAATACTAAACCATGATTATAAAGTGTTTGTTTAAAATGACTAAAATAATGGAAAAAGTATTTCCAAAATTGATAGATATGAATCAGTGTGGTTTTGTGGAGGGGAGGCAAACATTTGACAAAAACAGAACACTGATGATCCAGAGGGTAGAAAAATGTAAGAAAATGTTACTATTAATGATGGGCTTGATGCAGAGCAAGCATGTGACAGCTTAAGCTGGGACTTTGAGTATTTGCATTCCCTGATAAAATTATATAGTTGATTTGGAAGATGTATGAGATTGGAGGTGAGAATTAAAATGGGTGGGGCCCTCTCTAATAATTTCTGCTTGAGCAGAAAAAAACAGACAGGGATGTCCTCTCTCCCCTTTATTTGCATTATATTTTAGAACTATTGGCAAAGAAAATAAGGGGCTCAGAAATTCAAGGATATAATTGGTGTAGTAATCAAGAAAATATGGCTATATTTGCAGATTATATTATTTTGTACCCAGCAAAACCAGAAAAGGACACTACAGTGTTGTGGAACATTTTGAGACAGTTTCAAATCTTTTCAGGATATAAAATTAATGAAGCTAAAACAAAGGCAATAATGGTAAATTATGTGCCCACACACAGATTGTTCAGCAGTGTCCATATTTATGGGGGCCAGGAGTACGGATGACAAATGATTCTGGTGTGGTAGCTAAGGATATGTGGGAAGAGACTAAATAGATAATACAAAAACTGAGAAGGTGGAAGTTCGGTTTTGGATATGGTTAGTAAGATACAAGCATTTGAATGTTTTTAGTCCCTTTAATCTTACACACGTCAGTTATATTTTTAGTATACAAAGGAGAAGTTCTGGTTAGCAATTAATAAAGAGTTGAAAGATTTTATCTGGGAGGGGAAGATGGCAAGAGTCAAGTGGGGCAAGCTGATTCTTCCAATAGAACAAGGCAGCTTGGGATTACCCAATTTGAAGAGGTATTTCAGAGCTGTACAGTTAAGGCTCCTATACGTAGCATAAACAGAAAACTATAATTCAAAGTGGAAAGGGATGATGAAAGAGGGGGAAGCTCAAGAAACTAGGAGAGACTGGGATTTTGGATGCAGATCTTTAAGGAGAATAGCAGTAATTGTACAGAATATTATATTCATAAAGTAACAGAAAATATTCTAAGAACTAAGCCAACACTGGAATGGAGAAAGGAGATTTTTCCGATAGGGCTGACTACAATTAGGGGTTCAGACAGTAGATGTGAGTGCCCTGGAATTTATTGGAGAAAACTGGCAAAGGAACCAAAGTATTGCGAGCAAATAACTAGAGAAGGAAAGGTAACCGAATGGGAAGACGCCAAGAATTTATTTGGAGTGCAAGTTAGAGATTACCTTCCTTATCAAGGCTTAATATCAGAATATAGGCAAAGAGAAAGAAAGAGGGGAGTCCTAAGGGAAAAAACAGCAGTGATAGTTTTTAGTAGAATCTAGAACAGAAGCTGGGCAATTAAAAAAAGGAATAATTAGTAGAGCATATAAAGTCTTACATGATAATACAGGAATCAGTCAGAGGCAGAAAGGATTGGGAAGAGATTGGATAAGCAATTCACAAAGAAACAATTGGGGATATATGTATGTCTCCCAAATATGCAACACAATGTAGAATATGTTGTGTTTTTGCTTGGAAATGTTTACATAAATATTTTTATACCCTAAGTAGGCTCCAGAGAATTATTCCTCAGGTAGACAGCAAATGTTAGAAGCATGATGGGGAAGAAATAGGTAATTGGGAACATATTTTATGGGAGTGTAATGAGTTGGTCGACTTAGATTCCTTATGGACTACTCTGTCGGAGATGCTGAGTAAGCAAATTGGTGTAACTAGGGAAATTATTTTTCTGAGTATGATACGAATTGGAATTGCCAAGGCGTAGTAAGGCCTTGCAAAGTCTAATTTTGGTGGCTGCCAAAAAGAAAAAGCAGTTACTAGAAAATGGAAATCAAAGTCTAAACCAGCTGTTATAGAAATAGTGAATATAGTAACAAAGATAAAACTGGTGGAATTGGGATCTTTAAAAAAAAAGAATAGGAGAAAATTACACAGGAAAAAATGGGAATTGTAGGAACAATACATAGGGAGAAGAATGAGGTTTAAAAGAAGGCAGGACTTGAATCAGCGATGTAATGTTTAACAATGACTGGGTAGATAAGTGATATATAATGTTTGCAACTAGGATTATGTTAGTATGGTTTGTGATGTAAAGTGCTTGCAGCTCGGATTATATCATAAACTGAGCAGCCAAGTGCTCCAGGTTATGCAGAATGCTCCATGTTCGACCAGAAACAAACCCATTGTACTATATTGTTCCACACTGAACAGCTTTGGGCATAACCTTAATTAATGGGGACAAAGAACCAAAAAAGGAACCAATTTTAAATATTGGTCTTATAAACTTAGAAAGTTGCTAGAATAATAAGATTCATGTTAACATGCATTTTCTGAAGGATTTAAAGTTTGAAATTCAAATGTGTGTAATTTAGAGACAACATTCAGTGGTTTGCCAGAAAACATTGATTTTTATGAGGAAAAGAACAAAAATATGAGGCAAAAATCAGACAGTTGTGGGGTATGGTGTTTACATAAGCATCTGACAATGTATTGGCTCAATCAGGGATGAAGTGAAAAAAAAACTGGAGACATTTCCTGAATCAGACACATTTTAAATATTGTTGTACACTATGAAATTTGATAAAATAACACAATTTGCCTTAGTGTGTGTTTTATGAAGTCTAAAACTCAAACTGTTAAAGATAACTCTGGGACTGCAGTCCTTGTGTGAAAAATGCCTGAAGAATAGTCCACAACATGAGTAAGAAATCAGGGACATTCAGCAAAGTCAGGGATAGCTAAGAACATTGTATGTCAGTGTGTGAGGAGGGGAGATGTAGATGCAATGATTTGGACTGTATGTCTGACAGTAGTGACTTCAGTGTTGGTACAATGTATGTATTTCTTCTGTCAGTGAATCAGAATTAAACATCTGAGAATTACTGGGTCAATAAAGTGGCACTAATTGCTAGATACATTTCTGTGACTGGGTATGTGGTGGGTCACCTGTGTATCTGTGCCTCTGCATCTTTGTGTGTCACTATATGTATCCAGCAGTTATAGCCACTTAATTGACAGAGTATCCTTGGATGTTTTATTCTAAATGAATAAAAAAAAATTATACTGACAGTGAAGTTATTGCTGCTGTGTGTGTGTGTGTGTGTGTGTGTGTGTGTGTGTGTGTGTGTGTGTGTGTGTGTGTGTGTGTGTGTGTGTGTGTGGCTTTTTCTATATGAGTGAGCCATTGTCTTTTTGCTTCTACATGTGTGTGTTTATATATGTAAATGTTTGTGCAAGGGTATGTGTGTTATTAAATATATATGGTATATTTTGGTTGAAAGGACACGGTCATGGTCAAGGTATGCTTTTCGTGCAGTGCAAAAATAGGTTGTTCCAAATTTTGACTGTCACGCATTGCTATGGTATGTTTCACATTGGCCTCCTAACAGGTTGAGACTTATGATCATAAGTGATAATTTAATAAAGATGTTTCTTGTTTTTAAAATGTATAGGTGCGAGAAACCTGCTTGTACTTTGTAAGACTTATCATTTCCTTGCCTTGGAATCAAAGGAAGGGGACCGCCCACCTACCTTTTTTCTAAGCTTAACTTGTCACATATTTTGCAGAGGAATTTATCTCTGCCTGCATGACATACCATAGACACAGATGAGTCTGTAGTTTACCCTGTCAGGTACTGCTGTCCATCTTAGATGAACATTTAATCCTGCTAATGTCAGGAGCACAGCAGCTGCTATAAAAAAGACAAAGTTGTGGAATTTTTTCCACTGTTTTTATCGCAGAAAGGAGGAGAACTTAACACTTAACTTTCATAGCAAAACAGAGCATTTAGATCAGTCAGGGTTTTAGAGGCAGTTGTCACCTCTTCTGACAAATTTACATAAGCAGTATCACAGTACTGAAATGATAAGCTTTCACTGTTGGTTATTTATAATTTATATGTTAAGGTAACTTAAATTTATTATCAGATTTCTGTGACATTTAAAGCAAAGTCAGAACATATTTTTTCCTTGCAACGTATCAGAACATTTAGCATTTTCAAGCTCCCTCTTAAAGCACGCGTACACACACACACACACACACACACACACACACACAACAGAACTGCAGAGAGAGACAGGTAACAACCATATCAACTGGGTGCACTGATACTGTTCATGAAAAGGTCTTTTGTGCTTTTTTGTGACAATCCTTCCAGAGGGGGATACATGTCTGGTACACCCAGATTCCCACGGACATTGAGTCAGTCCTTACAGTGTTAGAGTGCAGGAGTGCTTTCTAGTCCACAGAGGAAATGACCATTGATGGCAACTATAATATACAGCTGAATTTACTTTAACATACATTTATACATTTACTGTGTGCCTTTGCATTAAAAACATTAAGAAAAGTAAATCTGAAGTATTTAACTGTGTTTAAATGCACGTCTGTGTCTGTCCTGTGTGCACACACAGATATTTTATTTATTTATGGTAAGTGCTTGTGGGTGTGTATATGTCTGTGTGCAGTTCATGTATGTGCCACACATCTTGTATGTATGTACAAAAATGTGTGTAACTGAGAAATAGATTGTATGCCTGTGTATTTACTGTCCTTCAAATAAAAAAATCAAAATGGAAATTGTTTAAATCTGTGTCTAGGCATAAACACGCACAGATATGTGTATATAAAATGTATGCATCATGTATAGTAATATATGTGGGATGCAGTACAGTCTGAATACATCTAGAGAGAAATATACAACAGATAACTTTGTAAGTAGGCACGTGCACTGACATAAGAATGTGCATGTGTGTGTACATAACACACAAATACAGATGCACACAAATAAATACATACACAGATGGTGTGCATTGATGTCCCAAATCTTTTTCACCATGCATATTAGGCTCAACAGCAGTGGTTGCTTCATTCCAAAATTTGTAGGTTTGGTATGTTTTTTTTTTCAAACAACTTTATCACTCGTGACATAGCAAATTTACATCCATATAAAAATAATCAAACTATTAATTTAACAAGCATTATACTTCACATATATTGCTATATGTCATATAACCTCAGCAATATTGCATAAATTATTTAATTCCTGCCTTTTGTTAAACAAGAAACATCTTTATTAAACCATCACTTAGTACATAGGCAGTCATACATTTATTTAAATGAAAACAAACCACAATGACGCAATCCTAATTTTACATCACAAACCATACTGACACACTCCCATTTGCAAACATTATGCATCACTTATACTCTACCCAGTCTTTCTCACTCAAACATTAAATAGCTCATTTAAGTCCTGTCACTCTTTAGACCTCATTCCTCCTTTGTATATATTGTTCCCATTTTTTCCTATGTAGTTTGATCCTACCCTTTTCTAAAGATCTCAATTCCAGTTGTTTTTATCTCTCTTACTATATTCACTACTTCCAGTATAGTTGGTTTAGATTTTGATTTCCATTTTCTAGTAATTGCTTTTTTGGCAGCCACCATTATTAGACACAGCAAGGCCTTACCATGTCTAGGCAATTCTGATTCTGTATCATTGCTCAAACCCCCCCCCCAGACCAATTTGCCCACCCAGCATCTCTCATAGTGCATCCCGCAAGGAATCCTTAAAGTTCACCAACTGACCGCACTCCCATAAAATATGTTCTCAAGAACCTCCTTCACACCTCCAACATTTGCTGTCTGCCTGAGGAAAAATTATTTGGAGTGTACTTGGGGTATAAAAATGTCTATGTAAATATTTCCTGGCAAAAATCCTAAATCTGCTAGATTTTATTATATATTTGGGGGGACAAACATATGTCTTCACATTGTTTCTTTGTGAATTGCTTATCCATTCTGTCTTCCCAATCCTTTCTAACCGGGTCCCCTGCAGAATTTTGAAGCTTAAAACTTTGAAATTCATATGATCAAAGTTTTCAATCTTCAAAATCCTGAACAGAGATTGGCGTACAGCGGGGAATGGGAGATTTCTCTTTTCCTCACTATAGTGCAATCTCTGAGTTGGTATATTTAAGTATCAAGGGTTGTGGGCTGCAAGGGGGGCTTGCCCTCCTGCAAAAACATGTTTTGTGATGTGTTGACTGCTTTTTGGGGGGGTTATTAATTTCAATATTCCAAGATCTCTAGGTTCTGTATTCGATGTTCTGATCCTCGGGATTTTGCTCTTTCGAAATTAAGAAGGGAATCTTTCTAACCTCCTCTGATTCTTATAGTTATCATGCAATATTTTATATGGAGTGCTAATTATTCTTCTTTTTGATGGCAGCTTCTGTTCTAGATTCTGCTAAAAACTCTACCAGTGTTGGTCTTTCATTTAGTGACCCCCCCCCCCCGTTTTTCTCTTTGCCTATAGGTTTGGTATGTTTTCGTACTATTTTAGGGCAACAAAAGTGATGCAAATATAATTATCCCCTGCCTTTTTCTTTTGTAAAGCCATAAAACATTCACTTGCTGATTCCTAGTCATTTAGAGAACAGTAACATCTTACAGTGCAGTGATTTGTGCAATATGGGTGCATACAATTAATTATTTGTAATAGTTAATGTAGTAGAGTTAAGCATTATTAATACATGCATTCTAGTAAATTATGTTCAGTGTTTTACTTACCCAGTGTGTGACAGTGAGTATATGTTGCACATGCAGTCTTTGTCAATGTTGGTATTTTTTGTCTTTGTATTAAGTGCATTTATTGCTTAATATCTTTGTCAGTGTAGCCCGAGTCATGGCTGAAAAGGGTCCTGGGACTAGTTCTCTTTCCTTGTAATCAAAGTATACATAAATAACAAGTAGAAACAAATGGGGGTGGACATGACTGAAATAATTAAGGAACTAGTAAAGCACATTTTAGTTCTGCATCATTCACGAGAGGAGAAAACTTCCCACTTAAGTCATTGGGAAATTGCAGACAGACATACTTTGGAGTCCTTTCAAGTACTATTTGTCAGGGCAGTGAGAGATTTCACACCTCAGCAAGTGTGTGTGAGGAGAAGGTCTGTAATCTCATTTAGAACTACAAAAGAATCCCTTTACAAAAGCCTGCTATTTACGTACTTACTTTTGCTGGAAGTATCTAAGAGCAATTTATAGCCGAGAATAAGCTCTGACAGATGCATAAATGAGGTCTGGTCAGGGAAACATAGAGGCACCTCTGTTACAGAAGGTATGTTAGATGACAGTGTTTCACAGTCCTGCCATTCTGTCTTAATGGCATGAGAAAAAACACTGCTTCCTTATGTCTAGCATGACTCGTATAAAAAGGACTTGAAATGTATTGTGGGAATAAGGAATGCAAGCAAGAAAAAAAAAAGATCACGTTACCAAGGCAGGTCCCATCATCTGCCATTTTGTGGGAAAATGCGTTAAATTGTAAAATAAACATTTGGAGTGAATTTGAGCCATTAAAATAACTCCAAAAACAAAGATATGTTGAAGAAATAACCATGTTTTTTGAGATCTAAGGTGGAGTTTTCCTTTAAAGACTCTTGAGAGGTGCGAGGTATAAGATTTTTCATCAAATAAAGACATTGAAATTCAGCTTAAATATTTTAAGTTGCACTTACAGTGACCTGTGTGGTGATGGTCTGCTTTTTGTCCAATTTTGTGTTTGCATTTTTTTTTTTGTTTTGTTTTTTTTCTGGGACCTAGTCTTTCATCTTAATTTGCAGTTGTGTGCAGAATGTTTATTACTGCAAGATTTTAGCAGTGTTCATACATTACACTGCATTTCTATTTCCATAAATAGTGTTACATGTAAAATATGTTTTGTTTTTTGCATTTTCAACCCAGTTTGGGGCTGCAGTCTTGTTTCTTTCATAGTTGTGACAAGACTGTGATCTGCTGCCACATATGAGTCTCAGTCAGTTATTACAGTATTATGGGTACATTTTTGCATAGTCTGTTGCTTTAGCCTGTGGTAGGATTACAGTATTGTGAATTCTGCTCCAGTACTTGTTATAGCTGTGTATATACCTGCTTAATGTTGCATTCCATTTCCTTTCTCTTATCTTTCTGTTGTTTTTCCTGTTATTTGAGTCTGCCCCCCCCACACTGAGATGTTAAGTTAATAGTTTCTGAAATTCTAATGACACGACTTGAGCTCCAGTTTGAATTTTCCCCAACCCTCTCACACTTTTCTTGTTAAGATTTTTAAAAGGTTCTCTCGCGGACTTCCACCCTTATGGTAATCTGACTTCCAAAGTCTTTCCCTTCCTCCCCATTCATTCCTGTTTGCCTGTTGTGTAACTTTTTAAGCACTTTCTCACCCATTGTTTTCCATATTTTCTATAGTACTAAGTTCCCATCCAGCAAACCAGTATTGTAGTTGGGTAAACCTCTTACTGCATATTATCTCTTGCTGATTTTATCAGAGCTGCCCCATGGCACCTTCACCTCACTCTGAGAGGGTCCTGAGTTAATCCTGCTCCATCCTTGGCAGATAAGATATATATATATATATATATATATATATATATATATATATGCTTTATTTTTGCTTCATTTGTTGATTTTGACTTTAAATCATTGTAAAGGTCCCGGATATTTGAAATTGCTTTGTCAAGGTAGTTTGTTTTGTTGTAGCATTACACTCGCAAGCAATCTTGCTTGATTTTATTACATCAAAAAGTTAGCATTGCCCTGTACAGACGAAAATGCCTTGAAAGTGAAGTTACTGTAAAGCTCCTCTTAAAACTGAAACCTATAATTTGGTATGGCTAACACAATGACATTATGTGGAAACAATCTTAGAGCAGCTAGTTTATACATTAAACAACAATACTATCAAATGTCAGCACAGTCCCAACCCACTGTAGTGCCAAACCCCAGAGACCAGCTAAGGAGACTTCTGTATAACCCAGTCCACGACCTATAGTAGCCAATGCATATACAGGTCTGAACTGAACAACATGGATATGCAATTTCCAAATGACTCTGTAGCCATCTCAGTAGATATGGGCATGCTGAGACACACTAGCAATTGTCTCATGTTCACAGAGAACAATTTCGATCTTTAAACACAGTATGTGAGAGATGGACATACACAGTTTCACTGCAGGCAAAAATCTTGCATACAAACAAGGTTGCCAAGAAGACACGCACTGCATCCACCACAGAGTTCACTATACATGGAGAACAGCCTATGCTGAGGCACTAAAAAACAATCTTCCCAAACCTTGAAAACTTCCTAAGCCTATAAACAGTAATGCTTGTCCTCAACAATCTCTAAACCTCTAAAAATAACACCAAACACCAGACATACATCTACACCCAGTGGAGCCCCAAGAGCACAGCCTGTAAGGCAAGCCAACACATTACCCAAGACTCTTGTCATAGGGGGTTCCTTTGTGTGGCACTCAGATGTCCCACTCATCAGACTGAGCAAGGAGAAGATAATGGGTAGTTGCTTATATGGAGCCAGGATGCACCAAGTTACTTATGCTCTCAAGACACTGCACCACAGGTACCAGTATTATTCTGTCATAGCCAGCCACAGGTACCAGTATGATTCTGGTATAGTCAGTGTGGGCATTATTGGCCTGAGATGTACTTCCCTGGACTGTATGAAGGGAGAAATTTTTTGATCTCCAAGTCTCAGGCAGGTATGTGCCTTGTATTGAGCAACATTCTACCTGCACCAAGGATGATGCCACATGACGAACAAAAGATAACTTTAATAATTGTCTCAGTTTCTGATGTCTTTCTAGGTGGTTCAATATTTACCAGCATGGGAGAACATGATTAACAGACCACATAGCTTTGCAAAGGATGGTCTACACCTATCTCCGCTTGACTTCCGAATATTGGAAGAAGCTTTGTCAGCCACGTTAGAGCCTTTTTTAGGCAATGCCAAATTAGCAAACCTAGTGACATTGCAAATAAATCCCAAAGAAACCTAAAGGTGTTACTGCTCAATGGTAGGAGCCTAAACAAGAAACTCCATACCCTACAAGCTGTCCTCACTCTGGAGGATATAGACATCTGTGCCATTACTGAGACATGTTTTAAATCTGAAGGAAAGTACTCCAGCAGTGCAAGGCTTTACTGCCTTCGACGCATTTAGACATTTGTCTCATCAGCTGCACAGAAAGGGACAAAATGTTGGAGTTTACCAGATAGTGCACACCAACCAGTGGTTCAAATGTTCTGAATCTGATGCTCACAAATATGGGAGTGTACTGTAACCCCCTCAGAGTCGCATCCTTACTGGTGAGGTCTAACCACAAAGCTGTCTCCTTCAAAATAAAAATCAGCTCTGTAACCCCAGCAAACCCAGCAGCAGTTAGGAGCCACTCCAATGCAAACTGCAACTTATTAAGTGGTGGTTGTTGTCTTTCTGCTTTTTCCCGGTAAGGGGTCGGCACAGCGGAACTCCGGTCTGCTAATGATTGGCAGTAGATTTTTTTACGAAACGCCCAACCTTCAATGAAGGCACGCCCATTTACGCACGCATGTCTTTTGAACGCTACCAAACCACGGGGGAGGACATGCAGACTCCACACAGAAGGCACTCCCAAGCCAAGCCAAGAATCGAATGGGAGAACCTCTTGCTGTGAGGTAACAACGCTACCACTGTACCACCGCGGCAATCCACAACCTATTAAGTGGTAGTTTATCAGAATTCGGTGCCCCTCCCAAACCTGAGTTCACAGTAACTTAGTAAGAATTCTTCATGGACCCTGTGCAACCATGTAAATGGCTGCATAGAGGCTGCTGTACCTACTTAGAAGTAAGCCCAAAACAAAACAATGGTGGAGTCCTTACCTTAATAGGGCATATAACAAAAAAAAAATAGTCATGGATAAAATCAGCAAGAGCAACTCATAATAAGAGCTCTCTAATCTAAACAGGAAACTAAGAGGACTAAGCAAGTTCAACTAGGCCAATTATAAGGTCAGGTTAGCCTTACAGGCTAAAGACTAACACAAAACCTTCTACAACTATGTCCGAAACCTCAAAAGCAGCACACATCTGTGTGCTGACCTGGTTGTCATTGGTACCCCCTTCACAGAGCAGAGTGACACAGCATATTTGTTGGTTAAAAAATTCACCCCCCACTGTCCCCGCTTCCTCTTCATGAAATACCTAGTAACATAATCCGCCGACTATTAACAGAGAGCATGTCCTGGTGGCACTTGCTAAGGCCAAAAACATAGCATTAGTTCCAAGGATTTAAATTTTACTTGTGATATAAATAATACATGGTAAGACAGATGTGTGCCTCAGAGGATTCAGTATTCTGGAACAGGTCATCCATGTGAAAAAGTCCATCCAAACCTATTTAAGCATAACTATGACCAAGTGGATGGGAAATCAGAAATTCACCCTGGGTCCTGGCTTCCATATCTCTGATAGAGACAGAAAGTAATGCCCAAAATAACATACCCTCCCACCATATAACTTCTAGAAACTTTCTAACATACCCCCAATAAATGCCCATAATACATATGAACACAGTTGTGTTGGATTGCACGTCTAGGCTGGTAAAGGCCCTGGTGGTAGTTAGCATATTATTTAACTGTGAACCTGTGATGCATCAGATAAGATCCTAATTTGGCTTACAGCTTTTCTTTGGAAAGAAAAAGCCTCGTTTATCTCTGGGTTTTTGCACAGTATTTCATTTTCAGGAGCATCTCAAATATACAAAATGTGACTGCTGAGCTGTCATCTGTCTGAAGTGAACAGTTTCTTTTTTTGTCTATCTTGTACAAAACAGACATGAAATTCAAGCCATGTTACTAGCCATTTTCAAAGTCTGCTCCTTGCAGGTTGGTAAATTCTGACGAGTGTCTAATTTTTTTTTGTTTAGCCAGTAATTAGTTCCTTAACCAGGATGTTGACAGTCTCTGCCATATGCTTTCCATGTTCTGTGGGTCTTCTCAGCCTAGGAGGATGCAAAAAGATTTGGCAGACTCAAAACAATCAGAACAATTCTAGTGAGACTGATCTGTTCAGTCCCAGTAGCATGACTGACATTTTGTTTCTAGTTTAGTATTATACAAAAGTGGAAGTCAGATGCTGACTTTTGGACTTAACATGTATTTCTGTTGCAAACTCGTATTCGGTCTCCATTACCTTCTCTAGATTTAGATTTCCCAGTCGTTGAGTGAATATCTCTGGCCTATGCACTTGGGTTTAGTTTCTCCTTTGACTGCACACTGCCCCAACTGATGTATATGTGGAATTTGTGCTTTGCTTATGTTGTAAGATGTACACTAAAATACTTTGTACTTTAAATACAGTGTCCAATGACTGCATCTGTTATACTGTTCTCCACTATTTATTCAGGTCAAGATGTTAGGTATTCATTAAAAAGAACAGTAGCTCTTCAGAAGTATTTGATAAATGCTGTCTTTCTCTTGAGAAAGCGAGAGAACCTAGAGTTATCTGTGGAGAGTTGGTTTGGTCACAATGACATTGTCAGCATCCTTTTGCCTCTGTTGCATTTTCCAAGCCTTAATTAAAACAAACTGTTTTTATCTATGTGTCTCTGGATTTTTGGGGTTCAACCCACACACTTTGTGGTCGCTGCAGGCTTGCTTTTTATTTTGCTGCAGTTTTGGGTATTTGAGATCCTGTCTGATGCTTTTGAGCTCCAAGATGCAGGCAGGCTTTTGACTTAACATGATTCTAGAAAAGTATCTTGGTTTGTTTAGTGCTTGCTGTAACACTAAAAATGTAAAGACTATTTTTTGGAACACAGCAAAGATTACCCAAAGCCACAAACTACTAAAGTTTCAGCCTGTGAAACCTAGAATAATTTGAAACACTCCCAACAGTATGAATGTTTGATAATTTGGTCTGACACCAACCTAAGCTTCCATATGACCAATAGAAAAGCCAGTTAAGTACTCTTCTGGGCCAGAAAATCCAAGATGAGCGAGCATCTGTAGGAAAGGAAACCTCCTTCCAGTGTTAGATTGTGGACTTCCAATTATAGGCGCAGCATCAAAAAAATGTGGCTCCCCTCCAAAGCACTTCAAACAATGTATGCAGATTCATAAACCTTTCTTCATAAAGAGACTTGGTCTGTACTAGCCCAAAAAAAAAATGGCGCCTCATCAGTAATCAATAATGCTAATTGCCTCATTATTTATGCTAGTAAGCCTAAACTCTTTCTCCTCCTTTGCTGGAAAAACTCCTACAACCTAAGATCCCTTACCCTTTCTTTCCATAACTTAAGAAAAACCCTCCATTAACTGCAGTTCACACATTTATTTCTTAAACCAAAAATACAGGAATCTGCTTATCTGCCCTACACAACATTTCAAGTTGAGCTTAGAAAAACTTCCTCTTTGTAGGTGCATGCATCAAGGATGTTGGGAGGCATACTCACTGTACTCATTTCAGTACAGTTCATCTGGCCGTGTGGGTGTGTGTGTGTGTGTGTGGGGGGCTAGAATCTGGCAGGCACTAGGACCCAGGAGAGGAAAACAAAAATGTAAGAAATAAAATAGCTAATAGCTCGTGGTATTACACTGCTGGGCTGCAGCCCCCCCAACCTTCTTCCAAAAAGAAAAAAGTATAATTATTACACACTAGTAGCAGTTTGAACTGTAAGCTGATGTGTAAAGTCAAATGTGATTCTTTGCTCAACTTGGAGCAACACACATGGATGCTTGAGTTCGCTTTAAAAAAGAGGGGAAAAAATTATCATTTTTTCTCTCCGAACGGTCTTAAAAATAATCTGGATTGGGAAGACTGCAGGCATCAGTGAAGATGCCCAGAAGTCATTGCAGCTTTAACCACAAGAAAGAGGAAACTGACTGACGGGACAGTAAAGTCACCACCTTGTCATATACGTGATGCGGTGCTGATTAGTCCTGTTAGTCACTCCTTCTCTTCCCGTGCTTTAGTTGCGAGGGGAAGAGAGAGAATGGAGAGCCAGCGATCGGGTTGTTGTGTAAGGTAAGTTTTCTTTTTTTTTTTTTCCTGGCAAGGCCAACCAGATACTAGTGGTCTGTGTATTTTAGGGGCTGTTGATGACGTGTGTGTGAATGTGTGTGTATATATATATATATATATACTGAACATAATACACTGGCAGGGTCAGCCAGATTCTAGTGATCTGTGCGTTTTGGGGGATGTTGATTTATTAATTTTTTAATATATCTGGCAGGTTTCAAAGAGATACTAGGTATGCAGTGTGTTCTGGGGGGGCATGTACCTAATGTTTTTGCAGGGTTAGTCAAGATACATTAGGATAGTTTGTCAATGTTTTATTGTGGAAACAAACTCTATTCTTCCATCAGTGACGTGTGTATGGTTGAACTTCAGTAAGATCATGTGCATGTTCCTGGCTATGTGATGTGAAAAAAATACAGAAATATAACCATGGTCTTTTATTTTCATTATTTTAAACTTTGTAGGCTTAAAGCAGATTCTCTGTGTAGGCATTTTAGGATTGGGCAACAACTGTATGTGAATGGGGATGACTGCAGTTCAGGCTTGCTTTGCAAGAGTTATGTGCATTTGAGGGAAGTAAGATTGACCACAAGCTCTGAACTCTTCATTATTGTTTAGGTGAAAAAAAATACTTACCTTAATGAGTGTCATCTGTTTTTTTTAACCTG
This sequence comes from Protopterus annectens, assembly GCF_019279795.1. Taxonomy (NCBI): domain Eukaryota; kingdom Metazoa; phylum Chordata; order Ceratodontiformes; family Protopteridae; genus Protopterus; species Protopterus annectens. The sequence goes on along the minus strand of NC_056725.1, from coordinate 937,530,670 downwards.
ACAAGATCAAATCAGATACTGTGAGTGGGGAAGGCAGTGGAGATTGGGGCTATGTGTGAAAGAAAGAACTGGCCCTAATGTTTACTGTTGTAATTCCAGCTTTGCAAAACTGTGATACTTTTCTTTCTGTATGTTAAAATGAATGTAAAATAATTAGCAAATTAATAAATAATTCTTAATGTATGTTATTTAATACCTGTTCATATATATACTGAATGTTTGTTTAAAAATGTTTCTAATATGTTGAAGCTTTTCTTCCTGGACATATGCTGAAAAGTTTTTTTCCCCCAACTAAAGCCGGTTGCAGAAACCCGAGAAATGTGTATTTGGCTGGCACACACAAGCTATAACTAATGTTTCTGTCAAAATGAAAGTAATGCAAGTGTGCAATCCAACTGTTACTATTATTTCTACTTTAATCCTGACAGGGTAAAAAGCAGCTATTTTAGTTAGGTAATGGGGTGGGGATGTCTGCAAATTAAATGAGTTGACTGTCCTTGCTGTTTACTGTTGTAATTGTGGCTTTGCAAGATTAATGTGTATTTGGGTAAAGTAGGCTCTCATACAAGGCTGTAACTACTGTTTCTGTGTAGCAGAGTAAAGTAATGGAATCATTGCTGTTTTCATATTAATCCTGGCAGGGTCAAAGCCGATACTTTAGGTCAGCAATTGATATGATGGCTTTTTGTGGATGAAATGTTTGGCACTGTAGCTTTGGTGTAATAATTCTGGCTTCGCAGGACTAATGTGAATTTGGGTGAAACAAGGTAGAATACAAACTGTTTGCATGCGTCAATTCAATACAGTAATGAAAACGGGTTCATATTAAAGCACCGAATGCTGAAAACAGTGAATGGTGTTTCATCAACACATATTCAGTGAAAGCAGAAAATGTCAAAACCACAGAACAGCAATCTTTTTTTTTCCCTAGGGAACGAATTCGCTGTTCCAACCCCCCCCCCCAAAAAAAAAAAAACATTAAACACTTCCAAACACATACACACGTACCCTAACCGTAATTGCACCCCCCAAAAAAACAGTAAACCACTAAATACACATATGCACATAACACAACCATGCATCTAACGAAACAAAAAACAGTAAACATTTTAAAACATATGCACTTACCTTAACCCACACCCTAACCCTAAGGTCAGTAACTCTCGCACATTTACATAAACAGTTCCAAACACATACACACTTGACCCTAATCCTACCCCCCCAAAACAAAAGTAAACAGCTGAAAACACATACACACGTAACTCAACCATACATCTAATGCAAAATAAAAAACAGTAAACACTTTCATACATATGCACTTACCTTAACCCGCACCCTAACGTCAGTAACTGTTGCACAATCGCGCTCGGGAGCTGCACCGGACACGGGACCACACTACACTTCAGAACAGGCAAAGCAACAAAGTGGTCATGGGACTTCTTTCCCAGGGAAAGAATTGACTGAACAGCCGCTTAGCTGTTTTGCCTGTTCGCCCTACATGTGTCGACGAAAACATATTTGACAAAATGCGTTTTCGTCGTTCTAATAGGAACCCATGAAAACATTATTATTGATGCTGGTAAGGCCAAACCACCTACTTTAGTTAGGTAGGTAACTGGTATTATGGGGAGGCTGTTTGTAAATGAAATGAGTGGTCCTGCTATTTTCTGTTACACAGCAGTTTGCAAAGGCAGAATTGTATGTGGGTATGCTTACTGGCACTTGGGACTATTTGATAATGTCTTGGTATTTCTGTTTGACTGGTATACATGTGTGGTGGGGTGTTTGTGATTGGGTAAATGGGAAGTTATTTTATTTTTCGACCCATAAAGATTAACTTTTGAAATGAAATGCTCACACTGCTTCATCACGCAAGTAATTACCATTCTGGCATATGGTTGTCAATGATCCATTCAATGAGCAGCATTGTGAAAGGGGCATGGCTTGGTCAGCAGTTTAAGGAAGTGCACAGACAGCAATATGTTGATGTGGGTGTGGCTTGTTGGGGGCAGCAGTCTGAGAGCTGTGAGTACAAATATGAAAATCCTGCCTACACCCCTTATGCACCCCATGTGAATGTTTCATAACTGGAGTTATCACATTGAATAATTTTCCTTGGCCTCATTACCCCCTTATTGACCAACTAGCAAATCATATTTATTTGTTTGGTTGCTAGGAAGAGCTCCTTTTCAGAGGAAGCCTTAGGTGAAAAGCTACAGAAACGTATTTAGTGAAAGAAACACTTAAGCGATTGTAGCAAATACCTTGATTCCAACATTTGAAGTGCAGTGATTATGGATTCACTCGCCCTACTTTAACCCACCTTCCTACTCCTAGTAACCATATTCCATCATGCCATCCTCTTACTTGTGGCATCTCATTCATTCTACTTCCATCTTCTCTTTGGATCTCTCTTTCACTTCTCCTTTCTACTCTTCCCTCTGCATGCTTCTCAGATCATCTGTGTCTTCTCTCCATTCTTGCAACTGTTCTCACTTGCTTCCTATAATGTCTTCATATTTCTCTATATAAAGATATGCTGCTATCCCTGTAGCACAAGCCATCTCGTCATTATAGCTGCATCTTTTCCACAAAGCTATCATAATTCTTTCCATGTTTTGACATTAACTGGTTCTTGAACTAAATGTTGTGGCATATTCCTGCTTTTGTAAAGTATGTATATGTATTTGATTTTTATGTTATCCCTTGTATCTGTAAACATGCTTTGTTCATTTCTTATGTGAGGGACTGAAAGTTAGCCAGGTGTGGAGTAAGCTCCCCCAAAATATGCAGCAACACATAATGAAGGAATGCTTTCAATTAATGAACGGTGAAAACATGAGGGGATCAGAGGAGAAAAGAGATGATTTCAGTCTGGAGAAGTCCAATTGCTGGGTGCAAGGGTCTAGCATGGATCTGTGAGAACTGCAGATTAAATGGACCAGGTGCTTTAAGACTGAAGCAAGGTTATATGTTTTGCTTTCCAGATAGAAAGGTTTGGGGGAGTCAGCATAAAACTGCTGTGCAGGACAAGTTTGGAGGGAATGCATAAGTACAAATGTACGGGTCATGAAAGAAGAGCTAAGACAAAAAAGTAGAAAAAATGTTTGTCTGTGGGGGTGAGGTTATAAAGGTGATCGACAGGATAGTGAAAATTGAAGAGGCAGAGAGAAAAAATATGGATACCAAACAAAAATGATAATAAAATAGCACTAGAAATAAATATGTCTAAAATGACAGCCTTACTGGAATGTAAAGAACGGTGTGCTTATGTGCCGGTTTGAGAGTATAGGGTACAGAGAAAAACAAAAGTAATAGAAGAGTTAAAATAAATAAGTGAAAAAAAAACAGTGGGGGGTGGGGGTTAAGGTGGTCAGCAGGATAAGGAATTGTAGAGGAGCTCGATAAACAACTGCTGATTGGTTCTTTACCGTGCTTAGGTAAAGCAGCTACCACAGCTTTCGTCAAAGATGTTGATGCTTCCCGTCCTTTTAAGATACTGTTAAACAAAATCTTCCACAGGAATACCATCCATTCCTGGAGACTTTCCTGAAGATAGATTGTATGTCACTGATTGTATATCATCCCCTCCTATCATCATCATCATCATCAACCACCACAGGGTGTCAAGTCAACTTCACCATCCCTCTCTCTATTCATTGCCCGTTCTACTTTCTTCAGCACTCATGCCTGAATGTGACAGGTCTTCTCTCACACAGTCCATCCACGTCTTTGCTGGACACTCTTATTTCCTCTTGCCTTCTTCCTGTCGATCCCAGATCTTTTCCAGATTGTCTTCTGCTTTTTCTGCAAATGTCTGAACCATTGTAATCTGTTCTGTTTGACCTTTCCTGCAGTTGGAGCTATTTCATGCTTTTGTTCCACAGTGTGCATCCTACCACCCATCTCAAGCACTTCAGCTCCATCACTTCTAGCTTCCTGAACTGTTGTGCCTTTACTGCCTAGATTTATGTACCATACAGTAGTACTGGCCACACCACTGTTTTGTACTTTGTCCTTTTATCTTATTTGACATTATTCTGTCTTGCATTTCCCCTGATGCTGTGTCATTAGGCTGCAGTTGCTCTGATTCAAGCTTTAATCTCTTCTTTGAGACTTCCCTTCTCCTCAACCACCCCTCCCAGGTACATGAAGAGATGAACCTGTTCTTCTATCTTCCCTTCTGTCTCAATTCTCAACTGCTTCTGATTTCTGCAATTTGCTGCCGTTACCACCATGTTATCTGTATTTAGTTTTATCCCATATGCCTTCAGTTTTGCATTCCATTCCCCTGTCTTTGCTGAAGATGTTCATCGTGCATACAGCTGCAGTAATCACATATGGGTTCTCTGCCGTCAGGCGGTCCCTCGGTCGGCCGAATTCCAAAGTCTTGGTCCGGCGTCGGTTGTTGTCGCTTTCTTTCCTGACATCAGTGCGACAGGGGTATAAAAGACACAGCCGACACCATATTCTTCAGTCTTTTTTGCCGCGCGGTGCCTGAAGTAGAAGCAGTTCGCAAGTGCCGGTCGGCCAGCTCATGAATTTACGAAAAATTGGAAACCAAAGTCGTCTTTAAAGCTAAGTTCCCCGTTGGGGAAACTTTTCTTGCCTCAGACCGATGTCAGACAAAGTTAACAATTGTATTTCTTGTGGGAAGCAAATACCGCATAAGGATTTCCATTCCCTCTGCATACCTTGTTTAGGCCCAGACCACGACGTCTCGGGCTGTCGCTTTTGTGCTACTTTCAATAAACACACTATTAAGTGTCGGGCGGAGTTTGCCCAACATTATTTTGGTAAAGCCTTTGATTATAAAATGTCGTCGGAGACTCCGACTACCGTTTTGTCCAAAAAATGCAAGGACAAGGACCGACACGCGAGGTCCGCGGTCTCCACCGACACCACGCCAAAACCGACTGCACGTGGTCCGGTACTCAGCGAGACGCCTTTGCAGTCCCTGATTACCGACGACACTTCTTTGGCGGTGTCTTCTGTACCCGAGACCGCAGGTGCCTCGGCACTTACTCAGACTACAACCACCGAAGCCATTGTGAGTGTTGAGTCTCCTGATGTGGACAGGTCCACTTCCACCAAGGGTGTCTTTAGGCCCTCATCTTCCTTTTCCATTAAGGCCGTTACTAAGTCCAAATCAGCCATGCATCCCAAGAGGTCTGTTGCTCAGGGCCCATCCCCAGGCCCCATGCCTAAAAAGCAGATGCTTAAAATGGCTGAGGATTTGATTACCCTTATCAGGGGTTCCCAGCCCCCTCCAGACAAGAGACCCAGAGTGGAGGAAGATTTTCCCTCTTCTGATCAGGGCTCCATTTTCTCAGAACATTCTGATGTAGAGGAGCACTCGTACTCCCCTTATGAAGATTCGGATGCAGAACAGTCCATTCCTTCTGTATCTCCCCCAGAGGATTTCTCTTTTGGGGAAACCTTGCACACCTTGAGGGAGCCACTTCCATTGGGAAGGCCAAGACTTTTCTGATTCCAAGAAAAGGCTTAGGGAATTTCTTTTGTTACCTCAACACAGACCGCTGGCTATACCTCTTGTCTTGGACACACTTGATGATGTTTACTCGGAGGCTTGTCTTAGTCCGGATTCCCTGCCTCCTGCTCCAGTCAAACCTGATAGGTACTACAGAGTTCTTAACTCTCACCAATTTCTTTTCAAAAGCCATAATGCTGACCCAGAAAACAATTCTCAAGGCCCCAAGGGAATGAAGGCCTCTACTGCCAAGAATCCACTTCCTTCCGAAAGAGAATCTAGATCCTTAGAAAGGTGGGGGAAAAAGGTATACACCTCAGCCACCCTAGCCATGAGGGCCTTAAATTGTCAGTTTCATATGCTTAAATACCAGCAGTTTCTGTTATCTCAATTAAGAAATAAAATGTCTCAACCTGAACAACCAGATTTGAAGGAATTGCAGGATATGATGCATAGTGCAGAACAAGTGGGTAAACACACCTTACAATGTGGCTATGATGCCTTAGAGGCCTCAAGTAGAGCTGCTGTTACAGGATCAGTCATTCATAGGCATGCTTGGCTTAGGGAACAAAGCTTGCCTGATCATGTTAAAGCTAAACTACTAGATGCTCCTTTACAAAAGGATGTACTATTTGGTATTAATGCTGAGGAGATACTACGTAAAATGGAAGAAAAAGCTAAATCTATGCAAACTGTCAAGGCTTTTCTACAGGTACAACCACCTCGTTTTAGCAGAAATTGGCCTTCTAAAAACTGGTCCTTTCCAGCCACGGACAAGCCCCAAAGAGGAAGATACAGGCGCACAAGGGGCAGAGGTCAATCTCAAGGATCATATAGAGGCAGACAGTGGCAAACTCCAGCACCAAGAGGTGGCGAAGACAGTGCACAACAATACAGAAAACAAACCCAATGACTTCCTCCTTTTCATGCCAAGCAAGTCTCAGCTGGCAGCTCCCTTGGGAGGAAAGCTGGCATTATTTACAAGAAATTGGCATATTATCACAACAGACCAATGGATCCTGGACATTATAAACGGAGGCTACAGATTTCATTTTCACACTCTTCCAAAAATGAGAGGCATGCCAAACCTGCCACACAATCAAAGGGCAGAGGCACAAATACAGATTTCAAAACTCATGGACATGAAAGCTATTCAAGAGGTACCTACTCGCGAACAAGGTCAAGGTTTTTATTCCAGACTATTTCTGGTACCAAGGAAAGGAAACGACTGGAGACCCATTTTGGACTTATCCATCCTAAATACATTTCTACTCGTACCAAAATTCAAGATGCTCACATTACAGCAGCTTCTTCCCATGCTGGGCAAGGGGTTTTGGCTGGTAACATTGGACCTCAAGGACGCATACCTGCATGTCCCAATCAGACAAAGCTGCAGAAGATACCTCAGATTTCTTGCAGGTTCAATTCACTATCAATTCTCTGCATTGCCCTTTGGCTTATCTACTGCGCCCAGAGTATTCACGAAATGCCTGGCATCAGTAATCGCCTACTGCAGACTTCAAGGGATACAAATTTACCCTTATTTGGATGACTGCCTGATCCAAGCGGACAGCAAGCACAAACTTCTGCAACATTTGGCTTATGCAATACGGTTACTGAATTCTCTGGGATACACAATCAACAAAGAGAAATCCAGGCTAACACCATCTCAGAAAATAACTTTCCTGGGTGCCAACTTGGACACAAACACCCAGATGGCCTACCTTACGCCAGAAAAACAGGGGCAACTAACTCAGTACTTCAAAATACTAGCAAATTGTACCAGGCTTACTGCAAGGAAAATCCTGCAGGCTCTGGGCTTCATGGCATCTTGCATTCTTTTAATCCCATGTGCAAAGTTGCATATGAGAAAACTTCAGTGGTACCTAAAAAACCTATGGTCTCAGCACAGCCACAATTTGGAAACAATAATACCAATAATTCCATGTTTGCAAAAGGAATTTCTATGGTGGGCCCAAGCATGTCAAGCAAACACAGGTCTCCCATTCTGCAAGCCTCAAGCAAATCAGGTCATCACAACAGACTCCTCAGATTACGCTTGGGGGGCGCACATGACAGACAGGTGCATTCAGGGCAAATGGTCCCAAAAGGAAAAGCACCTTCACATCAACCAAAAAGAAATGCTAGCAGTGATAAATGGAATTACAGCATTCAAGGACCTCCTGCATCCAGGACAATTATTGATAAGAACAGACAACACCACAGTAATGTGGTACATAAACAAACAAGGAGGAACACATTCATACCCCCTGTGCAGACTAGCCATGACACTTTGGAACTTGGCTCTGGAATGGCAAATCGAACTTCAAGCACAGTACTTGCCAGGTTTGAAAAACACGCTGGCAGACAGTCTAAGCAGAAATATGACAGATCCGCATGAATGGAAATTGCATCCTCAGGTGTTTACACAGATAATCCAAGCGTGGGGAAGGCCAGACATAGATCTCTTCGCCTCCCACAGGAATCATCAATTGGAAAAGTTTTGTTCAAGGACCTTCCATCCAAAGGCCTGGAGAGTGGACGCCCTTTCATTCAGTTGGACAGCATGGACAGTGTATGCTTTCCCACCTCTGCCTCTTCTGCCCAAGGTGCTCTTGAAAGCAAGAGCAGACAGACCGAAGATGATACTGATTGCTCCAGACTGGCCAAGACAGCACTGGTACCCACTCCTGAGGAGCCTAACACATACTCCTCCCTGGCTTCTACCTCTAATGCCTCTTCTGATGACTCAGCACAGCTACAAAACTCTTCACAGTCAGCTGAAAACACTCAGTCTCGCTGCATGGAAAATTCCTTAACACCACAACAGATCCTACTCCCCAAAGAGGTGCAGGACATCATTCTGGAGGCCAGAAGGCCATCAACTAGAAAGGCCTACTCCGCAAAATGGAAACGGTTTTGCTCCTGGAATGAGAAAAAAGGCCAGGATCCTAGAAAACTAAATTTGCCTCAGGTATTACAGTATCTAGCTGAGCTGCTGAGCAGTGGGCTTTCATTTTCCTCCATAAAAATCCATGCCTCAGCCATTTCTGCAGAATTCAACACGGATCCACCGTTATTCTCTCACCCACTTTTAAGACAGTTCCTCAGAGGGGCTAAGAATATAAGACCACCAAGGAAACAACCAGTGCCAGCCTGGGATCTTAATTACATTCTAGAAAAATTAACATTGCCTCCCTTTGAACCAGCTGTCTCAACAGATTTGCAATATTTGTCCTGGAAAACAGCTTTCCTTCTGGCCATTACCTCAGCTCATAGGGTTTCGGAGCTACAAGCCCTCATGGCTGTGCAGCCTTTTCTCATCTTCCATCAGGACAGGGTTTCCCTTCGAACCAATCCGTCATTTATGCCTAAAGTGGTATCCAGGGTAACTTTGAATCAAGCCATACACTTACCTACCTTTTACCCCAATCCTCAAAACAAAGGGGAAAGGCTGCTACATTCCTTAGACATCCATAGGCAGCTACGTTATTATTTGGACAGAACAAAGCCTTTCAGGAAATCAGAACAGCTTTTTGTGTCCTATGCTGTAGGAGCTCAAGGGAAGCCTGTTACCAAACAGACAATTTCAAAATGGATAGGCCACTGCATACGTTTTTGTTACTCCTATCATGGGAAATCTGTCCCTACAGGCATCAGATCCCACTCCACCAGGGCCACAGCTACCTCTACAGCCTTCCTCAGAGGAGTTCCTACCAAAGATATTTTGGAGGCAGCCGAGTTCTGTGCATACCTTCACAAAACACTACCACCTGCCTTTATATTCCAAAACTAGAGCAGGCTTTGCCACTGCTGTATTGCAGGGCATTCTGGCTCATCCCAGTTCCACCTAGTGCCTACCACCCTGTGCGTAGCTTTGGGATTCTACCCATATGTGATTACTGCAGCTGTATGCACGATGAACATAGTACAGTTTTGTACCTACCATAAATGTAGATGTTCGAGTGCTAATACAGCTGCAGTACAGGTTTCCCTCCCTCCTTCCCCTCTTGGTAAAGGACTAGTGGCTAACACCTCCTCTTACAACCTAATTTGGGTTATCCTCCTATGGTGTATTTGCTTGCAACTACTGTTTTTTGATTACATTGCATTGCTTGAATATATTTTTATATATAATTTATGTATTGCCTTCCTTCTGGGGGCACCTGACATCTGGGGCAAGAAAAGACTGAAGAATATGGCGTCGGCTGTGTCTTTTATACCCCTGTTGCACTGACGTCAGGAAAGAAAGCGACAACAACCGACGCCGGACCAAGACTTTGGAATTCGGCCGACCGAGGGACCGCCTGACGGCAGAGAACCCATATGTGATTACTGCAGCTGTATTAGCACTCGAACATCTACATTTATGGTAGGTACAAAACTGTACTTTCTCGCTCAGAGTCTGCCTGTTATGCTACTTCATCTGCATACAGCAACTTCATTGATTTGTCCACTCCAGCCTATTTGTGAATGCAGTCTATCACCAGTATGAAACAGCAGGGTCTGCACTAATACTGTCAGTGTTTATGGTACTTTGAACCACTGCAGGTCTGCCTAAATCAGCTTTCTTTGGACCTTGTCATATGCTTTCTCCAAGTCTTGGAATCAACAGCTGGACACTCCTCATTTCTAGCTTCTTCTCAAGTGTCTCTCTCACTGCAAATTCTGATTCAGTTGTGCTTCCTCCTCATCTGAATCCAAACTGCTCATCATCTCTTGCTTTTTGCTACTCTGCATATTCATTTATCAGTAACCCTGTCCAAAACTTTCATGCAGTGTGGTAGGAGCTTGATATCTCTATACTGCCCACAGTTGTTAATGTTCCTTTTGCTCTTGAACACGGACACCATTATGCTTATTTTGCAGTCATCAAGTCCAAGGTACTTCTGATTCTTCTGTTGAACTCCCATGCTCTTTTCTGTCTCTTAAGCATTTTCCTTTAGAAGATTGGAAAATATTTCACAGGTAAAGTCTTTCTATGAACTTTACTGCCAGAAGAATGAGAAGCAGAATCCCCTTTTGCTTGCTGGATCACTTTTTTGGATCAACTTTATTTCCTCTTAGCTTGTTCTGCATCAAAAAATGTCTGTAGTCCTCCAGGAAAAAAAAAATATTCTGAAGATAGCTATACATAGTAGCTTAAGTCTCACACCTGCCTATTGATAGTCCCTGATTGCTGGGATAAATTTGCTTCACTTCTGCCTGGTTTAGAGTGAGTAATCGTTTTCTACAAACTCTCTGTTTTCTCCAGTTTAATATTTTTCCCTTCTGTCACAGTTTTGTCTGGATCATCTCTTTCTGCTGATATGATTTCCTCCGTACTAATGCAGGTCTTGGATGCTTTCCCATGGAATAAGTTTGGAGCACACATTCAGTATGCCTTTTCAGTTAAATACTGCTGTGGAAAACCAGTCCAGGTGCATATTTCTATTTTCATAAAATTAATACAGTCTGTTCCTTCCCGTTTCTCTGGTACAGCAGAAAATCTCAGGTTTTCTCTGTGCACTCTCTCTCCTAGCTCTATATTTTGGAACTGCTCTTTTTGAGCAGTCTCGCACTCTATCAGCTTTTCTTTCATTTCAACCTCTGATTTTTGCAGTTTTTTTTTCAGTTCAGTTGAACAGCTGTTTTTTTTTTATTTTTCCAGCCCTTTATTGTCGTTACTTCTTTCATGTTTCATTTATTTTGATCACTTCTGAGTACATTTGATTTTTTTCCTCTAAATTACTGGAAGCTATCTCTTGAACTGCTTTTTGCTGAAGAGTTGTATATTCCTTCCCAGTCAGTGTTTTCTCTTCACCTTTTCTGGTTGATTTTCTTATAGGTTTTCCAAATCTGTTCTTTGTGGTCATCCAGGCCAGTGTACTTTATAGCCAGTAATTTAATTTTACCCCAAAACTGTTTCAGTAGCACTCATTTTTCTCATTTTCTGTTTTCACACTCGGAGAGCTGACATCAAGCTCTGTTAATCAGTGTGCAGCCGCCATGGTAGGTATGGTTTATCAGTAGTCTCATGCATTCTGAGGAGATCTAGCTACTTTAGTACTGTAAGCTGTCATGCTGTAAAAGTTCTTTAAAGCCAGCAAAGATCCTTAAAATGTATTTTGTAACTGTTAGATCTCAACAACCACAACTGTTGTGAAACAGGAATTTTGGTCTGCTCCAGTCAAGCAGAAAAAGGACACCTGTATAATGACAGCTGTCTTCAAAGAGATTAAAACGATCTGACATTAGAATGAAGGTTGTTGACACTGAACAACATGCTAGGATACATTATTGGTATTTTTATTTTGGGGGGGAGCATTTGAAGATGCTTTCTGTGTTTCGTATCTCCCTTCTGTGTGGGAATGAAATGCTGTCTGCTTCCAGATGTTAATAGAAGCAATTTTGGAACATTATCTAGAGTACGTCCGCACCTCTCTCAGGATATAAATGTCTGTGTTTTACAGTTTTTGAATTATTTGGTGTCATTTTCTTGTCATGCATAGAAATACTGATATATGTATCCTATATGGTGTAGAACTTGAGTATTGACTGGTAACTGATTTTTATTATCAGTATATTTGTAGATTAAAAAATATGACAAACTAGGTACAATAGAGATTTTCTTTGACTGAAGTTCAGATGTCTGACCAGGAGCTGGTATTGCTTAGTATATGAGCTTCTGTTATTCCAGTGCACTTTAAAATGTCTCAGAAGTTGTTCCCAATAAATAGGTCTTTGTTAACCGAACTACATCCAGTTTTGTTTTTTATTATTGGGTACTCCCACATTTGTGACCCAAGATTAACGATTGCAGGATCGTAATTCCTTACTTTCCTTGTATGAGTGTGGACACTGCAGCATTTGTCTTCATTTTTTCCATGCTATATTTGCAGATCTTGCATAAGCCTCACATATGTACTTCACCTAGTAGGTTTTGTAGATAGCAGACGGAATGAAGCACAAACATGATGGAGGTGTACGTAAATATACAGTGGATATAAAAAGTTTACACACCCCTGTTAAAATGCCAGGTTTTTGTGATATAAAAAATGAGACCACAGTAAGTCATTTCAAAACTTTTCCCACCTTTAATGTGACCTATAACTTGTACAGTTCAACTGAAAAACAAACAAATCTGTTAGGGAGAAAAATATAAAAAATAAAAAACATACAATAAGCTGGTTGCGTAAGTGTGCAGACCCTTAAACTAATACTTTGTTGAAGTACCTTTTGATTTAATTACAGCATTCACTCTTCTTGGGTACACACCTGCCATCAATTAAAGAGACTGATTGAGGAACTACTGATCCTGGGGAGTAGATTGTACTTTTCATGGTGCAAGGTACAGAGAGAGTGATGTTACTGATTGCAACCAGTGCGAACCATAACAAAGGGATTTACAGAAATGAGGAAAATAATTGATGTTCGTGTTTCACTGTTGCAGTCATTACACTTGGGTTATCCTGCTGGCAGACTACCCGCAGTCGCCCTGAATTTCAAAGTCCTGGTCTGGCGTCGGTTGCTGTCGCCTCTTCCCTGATGTCAGTGCGCCAGGGGTATACAAGATGCAGCCGACGCCATTTTCTTCAGTCTTTCTTGCCGTGCGGTGCCCGAAGCAAAAGCAGTTCGCAAGTGCCGGTCGGCCGACTCCTGAGATTTTCAAATTCGAATTTCAGATCCAAAGTCTTCATTAAAGCCAAGTACCCCGTTGGGGAAACTTTTTTCTTGCTCCAGACCGATGTCAGAAAAAGTTAACAATTGCATTTCTTGTGGGAAGCAAATACCTCATAAGGATTTTCAGTCTTAATGTATTCCTTGCCTAGGCCCTGACCACGACGTTGCTTGTTGTCGGTTTTGTGCTAGATTTAACCAACGCACTATTAAGCGTCTGTAAGATTTTGCCTTTCATTACTTTGGCCGCAGATTCAATTATACAATGCTGGCGGAACAGCCGATGACCGGAGTCTATAAAAAATGCAAGGATAAAGACAAGGACAGGCATCCGAGGTCCAACACCGACTATGAGACTTCCTCTAAGTTAGTCGTCGGTTCGCCAGTTCTCAGAAAGGCGCTTTCGCAGCCCCTGACATCCGCTACCTCAGAGCCACAGACCGCTTCTGACTCCCACATGGAGCCGACTGGGCCTCTGGAAACTCAAGGTATTGGATCCTCGGAAACTATTCCCTCAGATGGGTCCGGAGCCGCTGTGCAGGCATCGGCTTCTGAGGCTGTTTTCAGACCGACACAGTTGTATGTAAAGCCATCTTCAGCTTCAAAGCCAAAGACTAAAGCAGCTCTAAAGACAAAGAAACAAGTACAGCATTCTCCAGGACAGGCTTCCATACCTAAAAAACAGATGCTCAAAATGGCCGAAGACCTTGTTACTTTGATCGGGGTTCCCATCCCCCTCCTGATAAGAGGCCTAGGCAAGAGACAGAATATGAATCTTCAGATCAGGTTTCCATTTCCTCTGATTCCTCCTCTGATCAGGAATACTCTCTTCCTCCCTATGAGGATTCTGATGCTGAAGAATCCATTCCTTCAGCTTCTCCTCCTGAGGATTACTCTTTTGGAGAAACCCTGCATACTATGAGTGAGCACTTTCATTGGGAAAGCCAGGATTATTCAGAATCCAAGAAAAGGCTCAGAGATTTTCTTTTACTTCCTCAGCACAGGCCCCTTGCTATTCCTCCTGTTCTGGACATTGTAGATTGTTTTTTCAGAGTCCGGCCTGTCTCCAGACACTACACCCCCTGCACCAGTTAAGCCAGACAGGTACTACAAGGTTCCAGACTGTCATAAATTTCTATGTAAAAACCCTGCTGCTGACCCAGAAACTATATCTCAGGGTCCCAAAGGGGGGGGGGGTCAAGGCTTCCACTGCAAAAAACCCTGTTCCCTCTTATAGGGATTCTAGAGCACTGGACAGATGGGGGGAAAAAGTTTACACTTCTGCTACCTTGGCTGTAAGGGCTTTAAATTGTCAGTTTCATATGCTTAAATATCAGCAATACTTAATGTCACTGTTAAAACAGAAAATGTTGACAAATATTGAATGTGCTGAAAACAAGGAAATGCAGGATTTATTGCATGCAGCTGAACAGGCGGGAAAACATACTTTGCAGTGTGGTTTTGATTCTTTGGAGGCCTCTTGTAGGGCTGCTGTAACGGGTTCTGTGATTAGGAGGCATGCTTGGTTAAAGGAACAGAATCTGCCTGATCATGTTAAAGCAAAATTATTAGATGCTCCATTACAGCATGATACTTTGGTGTTACGGCAGAAGAGGTGTTGAAGAAAATGGAGGATAAAGCGAAATCTATGCAGACAATTAAGGATTTCTTACAGGTACAGCCTCCCAGATTTAGCAGGAACTGGCCTTCAAAAAATTGGTCCTTTCCAGTGTCAGATAGGCCACAAAGAGGCAGATACAGGCGCCCTAGAGGCAGATCCCAGCCCCAAGGCTCATACAGGCCTAAACAATGGGGTGCTTCTACCTCCAAAAGCGGAGAAGACAAATTTCAACCTTATAGGAAACCGTCCCAATGACTTTCCTCTACCAGTACCAAGCACTTACCTTTTGGATGCTCCCTTAGGTGGAAAACTAGCACTTTTTCACAAAACTGACACATTATCACCCAGGACAAATGGGTCTTGAATATAGTGTCTCAGGGTTACAGGTTCCACTTTCACACCCTGCCAAAGGCAAAAGGCATGCCAGACCTGCCACACAATCAATGGGCAGAGACACAAAAGCAAGTTTCATCCTTCATGCACATGAGGGCCATTCAATGAGTACCACTACAGGAGCAGGGAGAAGGATTTTACTCACGTCTTTTCTTGGTATACAGAAAGGACAAAGCCTGGAGACCAGTACTGGACCTGTCTATTCTAAACACTTTTCTGGACATTCCAAAGTTCAAAATGTTGACTCTGCAGCAGCTTCTGCCCATGCTGGGCAAGAAGGCTTGGCTTGTAACCTTGGACTTAAGAGGCATACCTGCACGTCCCAATCAGACAATCGTGCAGAAGATATCTCAGATTCATAGCTGGCTCAATGCACTACCAATTCTCTGCACTGCCCTTTGGCTTATCTACTGCGCCCAGGGACTTCACAAAATGCGTGGCCCCAGTAATTGCTTTTTGCAGACAAAGAGGAATTCAAATATATCCCTACTTGGACGACTGCCTTATTCAAGCAGAGAACAAGGACATTCTACTAAAGCACCTGGCGTTTGTAAAAAGATTGCTAATTTGCCTAGGGTACACAGTAAACTAGTACCCTCTCAAGAGATAATATTCCTGGGTGCAAGCTTAAATACAACTTCCCAGATGGCCTATCTCACGCCAGACAAAGGCAACTGATTTCTTACTTCGAAATGTTGGCAACAAAAACCCAGTTATCTGCAAGAAAAATTCTGCAGGCTTTGGGCTTCATGGCATCCTGCATTCTGTTAATTCCATATGCAAGACTGCATGTGAGGAAACTTCAGTGGTATCTAAAAAGTGTTTGACTCAACATTGCCACAGCCTGGAAAAACTTATTACCCTCATTCCCTGCCTGCAACAGGAGTTTCGATGGTGGGCACAGGCCTGTCACCACAACAAGGGACAGCCTTTCACTTTACCCACTGCCAGGCAGACAATAACAGATGCATCAGATTATGCCTGGGGGGGCCCACATGGCAGGAAAATGTATTCAGGGCACATGGCCCTCAAGCCAAAGGCATCTTCATATCAATCTAAAAGAAATGCTGGCTGTCCAGAATGCCCTGACAGCTTTCAAGGATCTACTTCATCCAGGACAACTGCTGATAAAGACTGACAATACTATAGTCATGTGGTACATAAACAAGCAGAGAGGCACGCATTTCTACCCCCTCTGCAGACAAGCCATGATTTAGTGGAACACAGCATTGGGCGGCGCAGTGGTGCAGCGGTTAACGTTGTTACCTCACAGCAAGAGGTTCTCCGGTTCGATTCTCGGCTGGGGGTGCCTTCTGTGTGGAGTTTGCATGTTCTCCCTCTGTTTGCATGGGTTTCCTCCGGGTACTCCGGTTTCCTCCCACATTCCAAAGACATGCATCTGGAGCATTTCTCCCAGGGCCTCTGCTGAAAACAGGCTCTGTGGAACCTAGTCGGACTATCCCGGTCAACAAATGTTAAATAAATAAAAACTTATCAAGTACACCTGCAAGCACAATTCCTGCCAGGGAAGACAAATACTATGGCAGACGAACTAAGCAGAAACCTCATGGATCCTCATGAGTGGAAACTAGATCCATAAATCTTCAGCATAACAACAAGGAAATGGGGATGCCCAGACATAGATCTGTTTGCCTCCCCTCACAACTGCCAACTACAGAGATTTTGTAAAAGGACTTATCACAAGCTAGCATGAAAAGTGGATGCTCTATCATTCAGCTGGAAAAACCTTACAGTATATGCATTTCCTCCACTTCCTCTCCTCCCCAAGGTACTCCTTAAGGTCAGACAAGCGAAGCCAGAAATGATCCTGATCGCCCCAGACTGGCCACGCCAGCACTGGTACCCAATCCTAAAGAGCTTGTCTCAAGGCCCAGCCTGGACATTACCTCAAATTCCTCATTTACTGACCCAACAAAGCAATCGGATACTGCACAGCCAACTCAGAACCCTAAATCTGGCTGCATGGCGGATAATGTAACCATTCAGGACACACCTCTCTCCAAAGCAGTTATGGATGTTATCCTGGAGGCCAGGAGGCCCAGCACCAGAAAATCATATGCAGAAAAATGGAAGAGATTCTGTGCTTGGAACCAGGCACAAGGAATTGACATGCTTGTACCAAATATTCCTCAGATTTTACAATACCTAACTGAGATGTTGGACAAAGGCCTATCCTTTTCATCGATTAAGATCCATGCCTCTTTGAGCCAGCCAGTACAGCCGAGATAAAATTCTTATCATGGAAAACAGCTCTGCTCCTAGCAATAACTTCAGCAGAAGAGGCTGAGTTACAGGCATTAATGGCTGTGGAACCTTTTATCATTTTCCATCCGGACAGGGTTTCTCTAAGGACAAACCCAACATTTATGCCTAAGGTAGTATCCAGTGTGGCTCTCAATCAAGCCATTCATACATTTTATCCAAATCCCCAGAATAAAGGGGAGAGACTTCTGCATTCTTTGGACATACACAGACAGCTACGCTTCTACTTGGATAAAACTAAAGCTTTCAGAAATACTGAGCAACTTTTAGTGGCATAAGCTGCAGGATCACAAGGAAAGGCTATCTCAAAGCAGACTATTTCAAAACGGATAGGACACTGCATTCGTTTCTGCTAATCACAATATGGCAAATCAGTGCCTAAGGGCATTAGGCCACATTCGACCACGGCAGCTGCCACCTCAGCAGCCTTCCTCAGAGGAGTAAAAACCAAGGATATTTTGGAGGCTTCTACTTGGACTTCAGTGCACACTTTTACAAAGCACTACCACTTACCTCTTTACTCTAAATCCAGAGCAGGCTTTGCCACTGCAGTTCTGCAGGGCCTCATAGCCACTCCTAATTCTATTTAGACCCAGCCACCCAACCTCAGCTTTGGGATTCAACCCAAGTGTAATGACTGAAACAGTGAAACACGATGAACATAGTACAGTTGTGTACCTACCATAAATGTAGATGTTCGAGTGTATTCACTGTTGCAGTCCAGGTTACCCACCCACCATCCCCCTTTCTTTACTGGGACTTCTCTGTACTTCTCTATTCTATACAATCTGTGTGGTGTATTTGCTTGTAGATGAAGGTGATGTTTATTTTACTGCATGTTTTTTTATAAGCAATATTTTTAGCCTACCCTTTTGGGGGCACCTGACATCTGGGGCAAGAAAAACTTAAGAAAATGGTGTCTGCTTCATCTTCTGTACCCCTGGTGCACTGACGTCAGGGAAGAGGTGACAGCAACTGACGCCGGACCAGGACTTTGGAATTCAGGCCGACTGCGGGTAGACTGCCAGCAGGATAACCCAAGTGTAATGACTGCAACAGTGAATACAATTGAACATCTACATTTATGGTAGGTACACAACTGTACTTTTTTCTTGAAAGCATAGCAGTATGTATGAAAGACTGGAATTTCTTTTTATTTTATTTATTTATCCTTTGTTGACCAGGTTAGTCCTACTCTTTACAGGGGAATCCCAAGGTGGTATTTACACTACTTGAGAAAATTTGGTCATGGCATCAGGAGCTTTCCCCTGCTCTTTCTGATAGGTGCCATGGGATCTTTTATATACACCTGAGCCACCATCATCTCAAGCAGGTAGGACCTGGGTTTAACGTATCACTCAAATGACGACGCACTCAGAAGTGCAGCACCACTCATGCTGCACTGCAGTGTCAGTTCTTCATCTACCTTGTGTAGGAATAAAATAGTTTTCTGCACCAAAGGCTACCTGCTGTACCACTTAACACTGCTGCTGTGTTGCTATGAATGTATCCAAGATTTGAAGTGGGCTTTGGACATGTAATGTACCATGGTATGGGATGATATGAGGGTACCTATGTTAAGATGCTGGGACTGACTTCTATTTTGAGCAGATAAAAGAAAGCTAAAGGTGATGGAGAGTGCCTGAAACAATGGTTAAATGCACAATGTGGGACAAATGATGAAATGGGGGCATTAGAGCACAAAAATTAACTCCAATTGCAGAAAAGGTAAGAGAGAACAGATTATGGTAATTCAGACACAAGTACAGGAAACCAGAAGCCAATCTGGTAAATAATGTTTGGAACAGCCAAGAAGGCGGCAAAAGAAAGGGAGATGAGGGTAACCAGAAAAATGGATAGACTGTGTGACAGATGACCTATGACAGGCATGACTGTTGAAGAAGATGGGAAAGTGGCACTGAATAGAGAGGTGGTGAGAATTTACATAACATTTCAATCTCATAAAGAAAATGGGGAAAAAGGGGCGGTTATGATAATGACGGTATGGTATGAGTGCGGTGTGGTATAAAGACGACTTTGTTTTCTGACAATTTATCTGACAAATTCAGATGGTTTATTAAAGTTTTTAGATAATTTTGGATCAGTTTGGTATGTTCTCAGTTTGCAAGTTCAATACAATGAAGACAAAAGTAATACCAGTGAATTTTAGAGACTGTCAGACACTGAAGAGGTAAGATTATATATGTTTCAGAAGTCGCACTGAGTGTAACTGAACAGAGTAGGCTTTTGGGGATTTACTTGCTGTGTTAATTAGTTGAACTTCACTGCTTTCACGGTATATACTTGCAAAACCCACACACATTTGTTATGGTACTTGTTCTGGTGATGTCAACTTCAGTGGGACTTGTTGCTAGGTTATCATAATGTGTACATGAGTTATACCATTGAAGGGGTCATTGACTTGGGATGTGTAACCAAATATCTTATCTAGGAATGCCTTGAAAGAGCTGGTACTGCCTGTAAATATGCTGTGTGTTCGGCAGGAATTACCTGCCTCTACTACCACAACCACATCACAATAATATGCACCTGAATTTACATTGCTGTGTTTCATATGTGTTGTCAGAGCAGTTTAAGGTTATCTTTCCACAGCTCCCACCTTCTGTATGCCACCCCCACCGGTCTAATTTCCAGACTGTGCCCCCCCTTCTTCAACTTCCTGGATATGCTACTGGTTATGTACCCTTTCTGATCTCCATAATGATTTGTTTTGGAAGGGGCTGATCCATCTGGGGAAGCATTAATGCCTTCAGTACAAACTACTTCCTTTGCATTTAGTCAGCATGAGGGTGGTTTGCTCTCTTCTTTCTGTCCCAGCAACAAGGGCACTTGCTTTGTTCTAATCCCTCCCTTAGGTGGGAGTGATATGCATCCAACATTATCATGGGTGAGACAATGACTTTCACAACATAAGTGTATGCTCCCATGCACTTGCTCAGTGAAGAGTACTGGCAATCCTTCATGCACAACATATGCACACACCCAGCTCACAGGACTGCTAAAACCCAACAATGGTTCTGTACCCCCACCCCCACCCTAGGAAGGGCACTCCAATCCTTCTGTGCCAGCATCAAGTGTCCAAACCACTACTCAAACTCTTGCCACCTGGACTGTAGTCAGAGATTATAGGTTCACAGGTGTTTACTAGGCTAAAGACCACAAGGGTCTTTTTAAGAGAAAGCCATGCATCCCAAATCTCTGACATGTTCTGGTATGCTTGATAAGTGTAAGCAGGGGCTTAGGAGATGAAACATTTACAAGCAGGGGCCTGGGAAATGAGCCATTTACATGTTGCCTAGTCCCAAGCCAGGGATGAACTTCGTTTCCCATTCAGTTGTCCAAATTACACCTGAATTGGGTTAGGGAGGAGCTTTGCTTCACATGAATGGGGAGCCTGTTCCAGAAATGGAGTAGTCTCTGTGATACATACCTGACTCTCCAGCAGGTCCTATTTATAGCACAGGCAATGTTTAAGTCTTCAGAATGTGTAATTCTGGTGCTATTTGTTTTGTGGATATGCAGGACGTCCATCGAAGTGGGGTCGAACAATGCCCTATATGCCAGGTACAAATCTCCCCACAACTGCTTGTAGGAGACAGAATACAGGGATAGGGCCTTGAGACAGTTTGCATGGGACATTTTACTTATGCCCTGTATTCTTTTATTGAAGAACCTTTGTGGACGTTCCATGTGTTGGATATCCCTGGTTAGGTACATACCAAAGGGGGCACTGTAGTCAATGATGGGTCTGATGAATTTTGAATACAGCGGAACAATGACTTCCTTGGACCTAGATGTCATACCTTTGTTTAGAAATAGCAAAACAGAATGATTTCCCCACTACTGTAGACACATGATGGTCAAAGGCTAGATTACTGTCTATCTGCATCCCCAAGTCCCTGACTACTGGATCGGCTCTTAGTGATGTTTTGTCAATTTGATAGTTACCAAGGGTGGATGACTTCTTGAAGGATATTATTATGCGTTTCTAGGCATTTAGTTTTGGTCCATGGCTCGGACACCAGTTATATGTCTGTCAGCTCTTCCAGAAGAACATTTTTATCAGTGGGGCATTCAGTGACAGCTCCTAGTTTGCAATCCTCTGCAAATTTAGTCAGTCACAGGCCATTGACATTGGCCATGAGTTCAGAGAAGTAAATGCCAAAAAGGAGTGGTCCCAATACCGATCCCTGACGGATTCCTCAGTTCTAACTTCCTGGGTACAATATTTGAGACAGCTGGTTATACACTGGGTGACGGAAGGGATTGTACCCAACCTCTTGAGTTTGTCAGTAATACTCAAGTGGGATATGGTGTCAATTGCCTTGGCCACGTCAAGGTAGGCATTGTTAGCCATTTTGCCCTCCTCTATAGCTTTGATGACCTCAAAGAAGTCCACCAGGTTAAGTAGGCATGACCTTCCACTGATGAAACCAAATTAGGTTAACTCCAGTGTCTGGAAGTTTTTGTATGCTATTACTGATCATTATCCATGACAAATTCTTTCCATGGCTTTGCATACAAGACTAGTGAGACTTATGGGTTTGTAGTAGGCCCACCTTTGTGCAGAGGGATGACTCTTGCTGTTCTCTGTTCATGAGACATGGAGCCTGTCTGGAGACTACAGTTAAATATCATTTCCAGAGGGCCTGAAAGGTCATGTTTCGTGCTATTTAGAAGGCATCCTGGGATATTTTCTGGGCCCAATTGAGCCAGTGTTCTTGGCCCTAGAGACAGCATAAAGGACCTGTTCCCTAGTGATAGCAGGGGAGTTGTACTTGATGCTACTTCCTGAGGGAAGGTTGAAGGGGAGAGACAAGTAGGAGGAGACTGAATGATGTCACTTTTCCTGCTCAAGATGGACTCAGTCAGGTTCAGGCTGCTAGGTGGTGAGACATTTCCATGTGGTATATTTGGTTGATAACACATGACTGAGGTGACATTCAGCTGCAGAGATCCATTGCAGCTGCAAATTCCCTTTGGCAAAGAGAAACACGCAGTGCCATCTCTCTCAGCTTCAGCAATCAAATTCACAGGGGGGAAATAATATCCATGGTCCCCAAGGCAATGACAGACAGCAGGCATCAGCAGCATGCTACCCAGAGGGTATGTCAGTGGCAATAAAAATGCAGTGCACAATGGACTGTGCCTTTACTATTAGTGTGTATGTGGACCATTACCTGCTTTCACAATATCTAGGGAGTACTGCCTAAAACACATACAGGAGCATAAATATGATTACAGTAGTATGCAAGATTTCCTCCATTGTGCAGCACACTTCAACATGTACTAACATAGTCATGTACTGTACACCCACAAGCACTTGTTCGTTGAAGCTGTGGGTATGGTACTGTGTGTTTTTCTTTGCACACAGGGAATTTGCAACAGCCATATATATCTGCAGTTGAATGATCCTGCAGCCATGCGTCCCAACCAAATGTCCAGCAGGGAAATGTCTTGCCTAGGACGCTTAAACAGTAATCAATCATTACTGCCCATCTTCCCTAGACAGTTTAACTACTGGCCTGCCCTATGGCTAAAGCAGGGATCTCCACTGCTTATTTAACCTTTAAGAAATCCAAGCCTTTCTTCTCTGTTTCACAGAACTTGACTTTCAGAAACATGCTCTTGTCACTTAAAAGTTTCATGTTTACATTTTCCAAGCTCATACTCGTAAAAGGGAACTTGTATGACTCGGTATACTAAAATTCAACCCCCCTCATTCTCCTACAGTGAAAGGAATTGAGCTCTAACTGCTTAAGTCATTCTTAAAGGGATAACGTCTTTACCTCAGTAATAATTTTGGTGAACATTCTTTGGATAAACTGTACCCCTCCTGCTTCCCTCCTTTATCAAATTCCATAAGTGATCTCCATGTTCAAGTAGGAGTCTAGCAAAATAAATTATAATGGAGGGGTTCTGGTTCCTTTCTAAACATGTAAGGAAACTTAGGACCCCAACCCCATGTGCAAAATGGGAAAACAGGGTTATGGATGGATGGATGGCAATAAGGAAACATACGGCGCTGGTTTTACCTTTACAGACCATGTAGCTAGTGTGTGTTCTAGATGTTGATTTTTCTTTATCTTGTAAAAAAATTAGCTACAAGTGGAGAGATTACAAGAGATGGTGCACCAACTGTACGCAGAGCTAGAGGTTTAACATGTACATTGTACACAATTTGCTTGTGCAGCACAAATATCAAACTGAAAATTGAGCTGTCTACTTGCATTCTGCTAAAAACTTTTATAGATGACAAGGATATCCTGAAAATAAATTAGAATGAAAAACTCCCTCAATTAATTAATTAGGATAAAATATCCTGTTAATGGGTATGGGCACAAACTCTGCATACAGCTTGAAATTCAGTGTCAAAAACACCCAAGTATAACTTCTTGTGGTAATTCTGTTCTACCAACTGTTTAGTGCATATGTGGATAAATGCCAACAAGAATTTATACAGGTGGCTATGCTAAGCTATTTTACTACTAAACAATGTGATGAAACCCCATATTTAAGTGATTTAATTGGTCTTTTTCCTGTGACATTCTAGACTGATTTTTTCACAGCCTTTTTTCTGTACTACAAACTCTATTCATTCAACTATCAAAGAGAACTTGAGACCCAAGCTGCTGCTACTGGCCGTTGCTTCACAAGGAGCTTTCTAAGTACATTCTTCAGCATTTAAGAGTTGCTGAATAGAGTTCTGACAAATTTCAGAAAGAACTTTAGTCTGATGTCAAACTGTGAGGACTCAGAAGATGCACAAATTTGACAGTGAAGTTTTCTTTCTGCAAAGGAAAAATCAGAAGAGACTAAGAGGTTAAAAGTCTTTCTAGGAGATACTAGCATGAAAACTGCAGACAGAACAAAAGGCATGAAAGTGTATTAAACTGATGAGAGTTTAATAAAGAAGTGAAGGCAAGAAAAAATGAGGGAAGGAGACCGCCTAGCCTTTTTCAGCTGTGACATCTCCACAATCACACAGGCAGCACTAGTACTGCAATGGCAGGAAAAAAATACTATCGTAACTACAAAGTGTACTACCTGCATCACTTCAAGTACGTTCCAGTCATGTGCAAGTCATAAACACCAGGAAAATACCATTGTAACTACAAAGTGTACTTCCTGCATCACTTCAAGTACGTTCCAGTCGTGTGCAAGTCATAAACACCAGGAAAATACCATTGTAACTACACAGTGTATTACCTGCATCACTTCAAGTATGTTCTAGTCATGTGCAAGTCATAAACACCAGGAAAATACCATTGTAACTACAAAGTGTACTACCTGCATCACTTCTAGTACGTTCCAGTCATGTGCAAGTCATAAACACCAGGAAAATACAAAATTCACAAGGACATATACGCTTAACAGAGCAAGAGCCAAATGTAATACACCTACAGTGCACTGTACACAAGATAACCCTCCCCACATTCACTGTTAAAAGTCACAAGCACGGGTATTTTACCAGCCCTCGCATTGTACACTCAATTTTACTTCAGTGTATCTTTATCAGTACACAAAGCAGGGCATTTTCCTCATTTACAAATGAATTTTGCTTTTGACTTTAGCCATTTGCTGACCGGGTAAACCCACTGGACCAGCTTTCCCCTTTTTAGGGGTGGTCAGAGCTCTGCCTGGTGACGCGCTCAGAGCCTCATAGCAGACAAATGAAGGTGGAAGGAATCAAATCCTGTACCCAGGACATAAGCAGAAGCTCATTAACAGCTCGGAGTTAGAGTCCGCTGTGCCACTTGTGAGGCAAACAGTATGAGGACTCATGGATACTACTTTTCATTTGTTTTAGAAATTTTCACACCAAAATAGCAAACGAAGATGTAAGACCAGGAATAGTCCTTCCTCTAGGATGTAATTGCTACAACGGCAGATGAACTTAATGGCCACATATCATTTTAAGATATCAGAGTGGATTCAAAGGGAAAGATACAAGGTTTCACGTGTATTGGCATGTCTATTGTAATTATGACAAGTAATTGGTTTTATTACTCGTTTTACTCCAGTGTCGGAAAAGTGGTGCCAAGTGATGATCACTAGGGGAAATGCACAGTAGGTAAGTGCGTTTACCACACAAGAGATGATAGATGCTGCTGCCATCTTGTTTGTGGTGGAACTATCCTTGAAAACTAATTTATAGCACTTAAAACTAGTACTTTCTTTTGTAGGCTGTGCCCAGGGAACTTAGGTTATCTAAAGTAGTTTTTTTTTTTTTTTTTTTGTATGCATCTTATTTTTTTATTGCCTGATTCTGGGAATCAAGGATTGTTTGTACATAAACCTAGGAAAATAATTGAGCAAAGAGTAAAAATAAAACAAAATTTTAAAATATCTCCCTGCACTTAAAAATGAGGAAAAGCAACAACTTTAGAATGTGAACAGTATTAACACTTTAAGAAGGATAGGGTTACCGGAATGGTGTGCTAAATGTGATGGGGATGTTTTTCTGTTAGAGGATGTACGATTCCTGACACATTAAGTAAGACTGCAAACAGAAAAATTGTTGGGTGGAAATATAATATGGAACTTACGAAGAGAACATTTTTCAGGAGTGGCTGTGCTATGTAAAATATACTCAAAATACTAGATATAATGTTGGTAAGGATGGGAAGCTTAACTGTTGTGGATGTGAGGAAGAAGACAACATGTTTATAGAATTACAGCATCTTGTATATCAAACTAGTAATGATAGAATCCGTCTCATCTCAGAGAATTCCCATTCTCTGGAACAGGCTACCCCCCCCCCCCCATCTATGTGAAGCCGAGTTCCTCCCTATCCCTATTTAAGCACAACTTGGAAGGGTATTCAGAAAATCACCCCTGGTCTCCTGCCTATGTCTCTTGATGGCAAAGGCAGTCAGTAAATCACCCCCTATATAAATCAAATTTGTGGGTCACATTTGGGTCGCACAGCTAAGCATATAAGGAGCCAAGTGCTTGTTAGCCTAATATACACATCTGAACCTATCAAACTGTCTTTTATTTTACTTCCTGGTGTATGCCAACCTGTTCACACTTTAATCTGCATTTACAATGTTTTCTTTATTACTAGAGCTCACTTACTAACCTTTATGCTCTTGTGGCTGGCATATTTATGCACTATTTATCTGAGATGATGTTAATCATTATCTACACTTTTGGTTAACCAGCTATGTGGCACCTATCTCCTATTTGATTGTTTAAGACCTACTACAAGTGAAAAGGATGGCGATGGGCATGATTTCATACCTGTCTTAATTTTTGAGCAATCAGGTAATGGTGGGATGGGGTCACTGGCCCTAAACCCATAATGCTGGCAGTACTACTGTACCAGAAAGTTGTGAGGAATTGAGAGAATTCTGCCAGCCTTTTCAGGAAGTTGAGAGACAGTTTGTGAGAAAGGTAAGTACTGTGTATGAAGGGGCAGTGGAAAGACATTGGTTTACAGAAAGAGCAACAAGTCAGGGGCCTGGGAGGACACAGCTTAATTCTCAGCTGTATAAGTGGCTTTGTGCAGTCCATTCTGGGCGTGGAGGTTGAAATCCCATACCCTGGACAGCAGTGCATACTCCTTTTATGCTCTTGAGGCCAGGTTGTACTTTGGGAATTAACAGTAGTGAAACAGAATTGTGTATCACATTCTTAGTTAGCAGAAAGGGGAAAACCCCATCAGTGCCAGAGGTTCTGATGTCAGTATGGGACATCCTGACATCTGGGTGACACACTGATGGCAGTGGTTCATTTGTTAGTCACATTTAGTTGCACTAGTGCAATCCCACAGTCGCAACAAAAATCACATGGAAAAACAAATCCAAACTTTTTCAAAAAAATCTTTTGAAAAAGAAGGGACTAGTTAAACTTGGTGATACAAACTAGTAATACCAAATCTACATGTAGCAATAAAAAGAAATAGGGAAAACTTGGAAAAACACTAGAGAACAGCAGCCCAGGAAAAGTGCCATCTGGATTATAACAAATGAATTGTCAAATTCTTCAAAAAATTTACTATTATGTCAATTTGTAAAGACAAGAAATGTCTTAAAGCTCAAATGCAGAAAAATGGTGCACTTTATTTTCTTGTGGGTGCTGAATCGCAAAAAGGCCTGCAGTGCTAACAAAGACTGCAAACATTTTCTAAGCAAAACCTTGGTAAATGTTAGATTACCATGTAATACAATTGTGAGAATTAGAATGGGAAATACTAACTACACATTGACTTACCTTAGAATGACTACTTTCAAAGATGCAAGTAAAGCTGATGAACCCAGTGAACCCAAAGCCACTTAAAACTACATCAGCTACTACTACCACTAGTAACAAAACCAAAATTGCACAAACTGTTTAATGTTCTAAAACACTTCTCCAATTTGGAAGGCTGACAACTTTCTGTTAACTGCGTACACAGCTTATCTCCCAAAGAAAGTGTGGCCTTGCTAAACTCTTTAATGAAGTGCAGACTATGCTAATAAGGAAAAATAATAGAGGTACAGTGACGTGCTGGCACTAGTCCTGCTCTGATTATAGGATATTTTGGATCACATTATTGAATGCACAAGGGAGGCAAGATTAACAGTAAATCAACAAGCGAATTATCTAAATCTGTGACTTAATCCTCTGAGCATTCACTTTCATTCCTCACTTACCACGTCTCAACTTGCCATATTTACAGTAGGATGAGAGAGAATATGTTCTATTATCAGATGAAAAGTGACCGCTTGAGGGAGTTAACATAATGACAGACCATCTCCAGGCCTGTCACTCATTCTGTAGCAACTCTGATGCTAATCTAAGCCAGGGTGCTGAACACTGAAGTCCGCAAAAAGAAATAAGGACATTTACCAGGGCACATACTAGGATTTTTTTTTTAAACAAATACACCATCTGCTTTCAAGTGAAATGCCAGCAAGAAAGCTGAAGCTGCCAGTAAGAAGAAAATCGAAATATGAGCACAACAATTTACATTTTGCAACTTAAAACTACTGCTGTTACTAAATAAATTTTCTTTTAATCAGACTCACTGGACACAAGCAATAGACATTCGGCAGGAATACATTTCTGGAAAGAGACTTATTTTTATAAATTTCGAAATACATGAACACATACAGTCACTTAACCATGCATTACATTAGAGCCCAGGACACACAATTACCAGGCTGCATAATGATGGGAAAACATGCTATGACTGAAGGTGCAACTTGCAAGTTTCTTGAAAATCAAAGAAAGTGAAGTGCGTCTTGTGAGTGCGTGCATGCGTGTGTTTAGGGTCACTTCATTAGAAGTGCAGAAACATACAGTAGTCAGGCAGCTAAATGTTCCACTGTCTTGATGTAATGGTTGAATTACTATCCATGAGATTGGTGATGTGGGTTCAAGAACAGGTTTAAGTCTGGCTGGAAAGAAAGGTGATGTTTGTCTTCTTAGGCAAGTTAGATTAGAATTAATATTTTTTCTTCTTTTGGCTTTTCCCGGTTAGGGGTCGCCACAGCAGAATTCTGGTCCGCTAATGATTGGCAGTAGATTTTTTACGGGTGCCGAGGTGCCAGCTCGACGCTCAACCTTCAGCGAAGGCACGCCCATTCTACGCATGTCTTTCGAATGCCACTCTACCGCTGGGAGGGCATGCAGACTCCACACAGAAGACGAATTAGTATAAGGTTCTTAAAAAAAGCAACAGATTGCTACTCTCTCTCTCTGTCATTTGCCTCTTCACAGAAGATGAGGCTAAATATAAACAATAAAACATTGAAAGTCGGTGCTTCATGGCAGCATGTTACCGTACTACTGGGCAGAATCTGATGACCTGGGCTGAGCCTGACATTATTAGTATTGATCAGTGCACTACCCCAGATAAACAGATAACGACAGCAACAGAACTTTCTATATGCACACACATCCTAAGGTTAAGACGACCAGTCAGAGGACTGAAAGACACTTATTTTTCAGACCATTTTCACTAGTGAAGGAAGCCAAGGCAGGTTCGCCTTTTTTTTCCATTTGTACAACAGACTCTGCTAAGTACAGTTTTAACGCACTGAGTGACAAAACTGGACTGATGTGTTCAAAACAATACAAAGGAGAGCACTACTTCCTTTAATTACTTGGATGTTTCTGGTTAAGTATAAATATATAAAAAAATCAGTATGGATTATAGAATTACAGAAGTAATACTAATTATGCATTTTCTGAAGGAAATTATGTCTGAAACTCAAATGTGTGCATTGTTTAAATCCTCTGTAATTTGCCAGAAAACCACAAATTTTATGAAGAATGGGCCAAATATATGAGGCATAAATCTAGACATAATATGTGGACAGTTGAGAGGTATGCATAACTCTTGACCTCTAACAGCAAGAAATCTGGACAAAGGCTGGAATAATGGGAATGTTGGTCTAACTTAGAAAGTTTCTAGAATAACAGGAATTTTGTTAACTCTCACACAGATGAACAGAGAGACACAGACACACAACACGGTGTGGCACAACAGGCAGCACATTCACCTTTGGTGCAGAAGGTTGTGGGTTCTATTCCCACATTGCTGACACTGCAGAGGAGGGTAAGGGGGTGCTGCACTCGAGTGTGCCATCCTTGTGATGAGGTGTTAACTAAGGTCCTAGCTGTCTGAGCTGGTGGTAGCTTAGGGGTTAGTATTAGGACTAGCATCCTTTAATGAGGTAGAGCAGGGGCCCCTGCTCCTATCCCCAACCTTAGACCTTACCTTAGAAAAACCCTTCCCATAGCTGTCCTACTATACAAGACACTTAAAGTTACACAACACACATGAACACATACACAACACTGCATCTATCCTCTTACATAACCTTAACCCCGTGCATGCCTAATTTTCTCACAAAGTCTTTTCCCTTACCCCTGACTTGTTAACATTCACATACTTAGCCAGTGGTTATATACATTAAAAGTGTTTTTGCATGAATCAAGCTCACATATACCGTCATAACCCTGCTCTGTGTGTATACTAAATCTTACACTGCTGTACCTAAGAGAAGAGATAATTATCTGAGCTATAATACTTTTAGAATTAGTATAAATTTCCATCTTATCTTATTTAAATTTTGCCAGATGGAAGAATTTTACTTGCGGTCATCGAACATACAACTCTCTCTCTCAGCAGAATGGCTAGTTTAAATTCCGTGCTTGAGTGTGGAATGTGTTTAGATCTGCGTTGGCATGTGTGCATGTTGTGCATGCATGGTCTTCCTCAAAGGAGAAGATGCTGCTACCGCAGATGGAAAAACATTCCACACACATTTGTTTTCATAAAGCTTTTCCTTTTTTTTCTGTGATTTAACAAAAGGGGGGAGGTGCACGCCCCTGTGTCAAGGCCTAAATCTGCCACTGACAACAGACATCTGTGGGGGGATTTACCTTTACACAGCGAGGAGACTTTTTTTAAAACAAGGGGTGAAACCAGAGAGGCAGTATGGGAAGAACAGCAGGAACGTTTATTGATGGTTGATGCATTTTAAGAACCAATGGCTGAACAGCGAGAATAGTAATTTTTAATTATATTGTCACATGAACAAGTTTCCAGTGAATCATAGTTGGTAAAAAATACTTTTCTTTATTTTACTGTGTACAGTTATTCTAATGAGCCACTTAACTGTAGAGCACACCAATGTACTCTCCAAAGGGCTGAGTTTCATTCCAGTAAAAAGGGCTAAAGTGTCTAATGTTGTTATGGATCGAAAGTTACATAACCAAAAGCTCAGTTTAGCCTTATGGTTTTCCAACAAAGATGGGGTTAATAACCACCAGTTTCATAGGGCTAGTGTGTTTAACCCCTCTGCTCAACTACACAGTTTGTGAAAAAAATCAAACTGTAAAATATGCACTGCAAAATAATAAAATTGAAAATAGTAGGTAGTCTACTGGTGAGTTAAAAATGGAATACCCTTTATTAAAACACACAAACAAGTGATCCTAGTTGAGTATAATAAAAAGCATTAAATACTAAACAAACTTGTAAAACATAAAAAGCACTCCATGGATGAAGACTTGTGCAAGGTTTATTTAGCACTTTCGTCAATAGTACACCATTGACTTCCTCAGAATAACTAAGTTTAATGGTGACAAATTCCTTTTATATAAAAATACCATCACGTGATCAAATTATAAATAAAAAACATTTGTTAGATATCAGCAGGCACTTCTACCAAACTTATTGCATTTAAACAGCCTATAAATATTGATCTTAAAATCGCATTATTGCACACTTTTATACTACTGAAAATATACAACTATATTAAAATGTATGTTAAACTCACATATAAACGCCATACTTACAAAACGAAACTAACTTGTATAACAAATAACAAGTAATCTTCGTTATTCTGAAGAATGGTGTACTGCTGACCAAAGCGCTAAATAAACCTTGCAGAAGTCTTCATCCACGGAGTGCTTTTTGTGTTTTAAAAAGCATTAAATAACATTTTTATATTTATGTGAGTGTGTGTGTGTGTGTGTATATGTATATATATATATATATATATATATATAAAATCAGGTTATTTGGAGCAAGGGAATGGTTACAGAGGGTCATTCTATTAAGAGCAGTAGGAGCAATAAACTCTAACCAAGTCCCCTATCCCACTTAACAAAATAGTGTATTTGTAGTGCATACTTTACGGTTTGATTTTTTAGTGAACTTAGGTGCATGACATATTTCAAGGAGTGAACTTCACACCCTCCACAATGCAAAGTTTCTTCTTGGTTTGAATATTTACCACTAAAAGGAGAACCAAACCAAGAAAACATAACTCCAGGCAGAAAGCAGAGTCCAAGTGCGTTAAAATGTTTAATCCAAGTGTAGACAAGCTCCAAAACAGTTAATAACTAATATAAACAAGACACAAAGATGGAACGCGCTTTCACTCTGCTATTGCAAAGCTTCCTCAGAACAACCTATAACACCATTCACATAATTTATATACCTAAATGGTAAATTAATTGGTTGAATTAATTATCTTAAAAAGGTATACCATATATTTACAAAAAATCATAAACAAATCTGACCAATACATAAGCCCTAATAAATATTTAAAATATATTAAATGTAAATTAATTCCTAAATACTACTAAATGAAACCCCCCGAAAACCACATCATACATGAGGAAAATATGTTAATGTTTTTGTACATAAAGTGACAAGCTACCAACCATTAAATTGAAAAAATAAAAGTATCCCAATAAATACATCGTAGAGCATCCATAGTTGACCAATTTCAAACAATTCAATCTAATAAAAAATGCTCCATTAACTAATATATAAAAAAAGGAATAAGAAATTGCTAATAAATAAAAATTCGCAGTTTTGCTCGTCTCAATTTCAGCACACTGGTGATACTAATACAATCATTTAAATCTGGTGGTCTCCCTGCATCGGTTTTTAGCTGCCAAATCAATTCTCTAAATTCAACCCTAGCTTCCCAATTACCACCTCCAGGATCCACGGTCACTTGTTCCAGTATAGCAAATTTAATACTCGTATTATGACATAATAAGGAATGTTTAAAAAAGGCATTAGATTCTTCTTTTTAGAAATCTCATACAAATGTTCGTAAATCCTTTTCCTAAGTGTACGTGTGGTCTTACCAATATAAAAGCTATTACAACTGCCACAAATACCAATGTACACTATACCTCTAGTACCACAGTTGTAATGTTTAGGAACCCGAAACTTAATGCCTCTAGATGGAATATTTATTTCCTTCTGCTGTAAAATGTACTTGCACTGACTGCAAATACCACATTTAAACATACCCTTCTTAATTTTGTTTGCCCCTACTTGTTGATCTCCTTTCCCCTCAAAAAGGTCTTTGAAGTTCATGCCTCTTTTTCTAATGAAAGAGGGTTGTACAGGAATATATTTCCGTATTAACTCTTAATAGTGGCCAGTATTTGTTAATAATTTCTCCTACCAAATGTGACGTGGCCGAAAAGGTGCGAATAAATGAATGATTATATAAAGTCTCATTTTTATTTACTGGCACACCCTCCAGTTGACTCTTACCAAGTAATGGAAACATTTTTTTATCCCTATTGTCAAGTACCTCTGTAACTAAACTAGTTAAAAGGGTTTCGGGGTAATTTCTTTCCTTAAAAAGGGGACAGATATAATCGAATTCCTGAAGGACAGAATAATCACTGGTCATTCTAGATGACCTTATCAATTGCCCTTTGACAATCCCTTTTTTTGATAATACGGGTGTGCACTGTCAAATTGCAAATAAGTATGAGAAAGTAGGTTTCTTGTATAGTTTTGACTGAAAACAATGGTTCGTTACATCTTTGTAAATAGTGACATCTAAATAGTTGATGGCAAACTCATTCATAATGTATGTAAATGTCAAAAATGAGGTGCTGTTATTCAAATAACCATGAATTTCTCAAATAACTCTTTGGTACCTCTCCAAAATAAACAGATGTCGTCCAAATAATGGGTGTAAAAGGTAATATACTAATACCATACAGTGTTAAAGACAAACTTCCATTCCCAGAAGTACAATACACAATTTGCGTATAAGGGGGCACACGAAGCCTCCATTGCTACCCCTTTCCTTTGCTGATATAGATCACCATTAAAGTATATAAAATTATTTCTAAGAATGGTATCAGTAAATTCTAAAATCAGGTTTGTCATGTTACCTTCCAAACCTCCTTCGGAACTCAAAATATCACAAAACCAGTTCAACCCAGTATTATGAGGAATACTCGAAAATAGTCCCACTACATCAATAGTAGCAAACCAAATGGCAGAATCAAATTTGTCCTCAGTAATTCTTCTCAAGAAATCCCAAATAGGTAAATAGAGAAAGTTTCTGAAACTGAGGGGAGATTGGAGCTCTTCAAACTAGCTAGTCTTGGTACCCTTGGATCCTTGAGCACATACATGTCATCACAGAGCATTAGTACAGCTGTCTTCTACAGTTTGGGGACTGGTTGTTGGATTTAAGTTGCAGCTCTTTATGGTTTGAGAAATTGAACTGGTAAAGTGCTGTATCAGTTGCATGATGGCAGATTGCCAGACTATATATTGAGAAAATGTCTGTTGCAGTGGATAAAGTTTTTTTTTTTCCTGAAAAACATTTAGTTATACATTTCTGTTAATTCATCAAAGAAAGAAGAAACTACACATAAGTACATATACATGGTCTTCATTGATTTAAATGTCTTTCACATTCCATGTTTATAAAATATTGGATAGTACTGCATAGATGACCACTAACTATTCTGCCCTTAAGATAATTTTCAGGCCACTAGTTAAATGGTCTGCTGTTTACAATTTTATTATCACCTAGTCTCTTTGGAAAGTGTACTTAACTTTGACTGTCCTCCTATATCATGGTGTCTTTTTTGCTTTTGGATATTTTTGCTGTGGTAGCTGCTGACAGAGTCATTGAATAAGTACTAAAGTATGCTAAATTTAATTTGCAGTTGCTTTCATGAAGCCTTTTCAAAAGGTTTGATTTATGTAGGCATAGCTCTGGATTTTTGTTAACCTGCTTCAGTTGGTCCAGCTTACAGTTTATTTTAGCTTTACCCTGTTGTAGTTTTCCTCGTCTTAACACACCCCATAGTATTCCCTATGATAAGGAGTTCTTTCACCCCAGCAGTCCAAGTAGAAGCTCATGGGAAACATGAAGTAGCGTAAAAAAAGGTTAGTTGGAGTGTGTATGTCAGCAAGAGTTTTTCCCTACAATGGGAGGACTAAAGTGTAAGAACCCTGCACATAAACACATATTTTGCTGTATGTTTTGATGCAGCTTGGCAGTAATGTTTGTAACCAGCTTCTTCAAGTAGTTAGCCTGGGCAAGTTCTCTGTTTAGGTACTACGTCTTCCACACACACAGTTTAGAGAAGCAGAGTGGGGGATCTAGTGCTTAATTGTGCTCCATGCAAGCTTTTATCCTTCAGCTTGTTTTCAGGCTAATGTTTGTTTAAAGGATTTTCACACTTAAGTGAGACAACGGATTACCTTTCTAGCAGTCCGGATGGATTTTTTTAAAATGAGTGAAGAAATGCCCCCCCCAATTAGTTATGTGCTGCCTTTCATCATGGTACACATCAATACCTAGAAACTCAAGCACGTATGTATGC
The DNA here is from genome assembly GCF_019279795.1 of Protopterus annectens. Classification (NCBI taxonomy): domain Eukaryota; kingdom Metazoa; phylum Chordata; order Ceratodontiformes; family Protopteridae; genus Protopterus; species Protopterus annectens. Next base: position 937,495,091 of record NC_056725.1, on the reverse strand, counting down.
AAAAACTTGAGTATAAAGAAAAAATGTATTTATTTATTTATTTTTACAAAGCATTATATGACCAGCAGGCCTTCCTCTTGGCTAGTGTATTTAGGCCTATTTGTTCACCTTTGTAGTAAAAGCCCATAAATCCATTCATTTCTTTCAGTTCTGCCAGGGAGGCGAGTCACTTGTCAGTGTGTTGTAGTCACCCATTAGGGAAGCTGGACTTTTTTTTTTTTTTTTTGCTGCACCTGTGATTTCTGCTGTTAGCTTGCAGCATACAGCACATGTGCTTCTGTGCACACTGCCTCTGGTTGTATCCTACAGACCCCATATGTGGTTTATGTGCAGATATGTATGAATTGCAGAAGGAATCATTACTGGGAACCTTGTGGGTGCTGCAAAGAGCACTCCTGTGTGACATCAAAGATAATGATAATACTAATTTCATGAACTTTAGTCGTACTTTGGGGTCCTTTCCCATCATATTAGAAACCCAAAATATTTGGAAAAATTAAAAAAAAAAAAAAAAGTGGATATGGCCATCACTGTCCTCCTGGTGGACCAGACTTGGCCCTTCCACTCTGAGTTGGCAAAGTGACACTTGTCATTGAACCCCAACTTCCCCTTTGCAAGCTTCCATTGGTTGGATCAGTAGTCAAACTCTGGTCGTCGGAGCCCAAAATCAAGACTTTAGTCTTTAGAGTCATGGAGTTTGCCTCATATTTGATTAACATTTGAAAAAAATTCTGTAAGCTGTTCAAAAATGACTGTAAATGTCATTGTTAATCATTTAAGTCATTTGAGATAAGTTCTGACTCTCTTTGCCAAAGTGCTTCATTTCAAAAGCTGTAATATTATCTTGAATGTTAGCTGCACATTTTTCAAATTTGTTTTGCTAGGAGCTTCTGGTTAATAATAATTTTAAATGACAGATGCAGTGTGTACTTGTGTTTGCATTACTACCTGAATGAGTTTGTAACTCTAATCTACTCTGCTGTAGAGAACAGACTGTAAATGAACGGATGGATATTGTGCCAGAAACAGCATCTTGATTGTTCCCTATTTTCTTTTTCTTTATAGATACGTGGCATTTTTATTTACCTACCAGCTCTTCATCTAGGAAGCTGTGTGTGAATTAAATTAAAGAGTAAAATAGCTATTGTTTACTGTAGTAATCATTTTCAATGGCAGATGAGTCAGTCATTAGAATATCCACGATCATGCCTAAAAGAATTACTGTAGTGGGTAGTTGGTCTAATTTCTTCTTTAGATATCCTCATCTGGGCATGTATTTGAAATCTTTTTTGACAGAATAGGATGTTGGGAGCTGGGGGTTTGTAAAGCACATGCCCCTGTAACCATCATATGTGAAATCACGTGACAACCTTAAAAGGTGCACTTGACCAATCATAGGTTAGGACCTGCACAAGTGATGCTTATCCTGTCTTAGAGAGGATTACATCATCAGGCATGGACACGTGTTTTAGATTTTCAACCCAGCCATCTACAGGGTATGATATGAAAAGCTTGAGTCACTCAGCTCCACCAGGAGAAGGGCAGTGAATTGTGGGGGTGGGCAGCAGGGTTTCTTGCACAATTCCAGTTCAGTGATGGAGATGAGAGAAGATGAAAGGATCTTGGGGTTTTGCAGCAGCTGGAGATGCTTCCTTTGAAGGTTGTTCAAGATGTGTTCTCACATGTCTAGTAAGTTGTTGGTTCTCCAATTAGTAAGGCATTAAACTCAACCTTTTATCAGCTGATTGTATGAGGACCATGAGAAGTGCCACCTTTGCAACCATCTTGAAAAATGTAGGTGGGAGTAACAGTGACCCTCTTGCACTGGTGCTTCTGGAATATAGTTTGCCACATGATGTAGAGTGATCTCTACAGTCTTCCAGGGTGCATTCCTTTAGCCTCCTTACCAGTCAAGGAGGACTCATGAGCCAGAGTTAGACACACTGATAGACTCTTCAGTGCTGTTTGGGTGTATGGAGACTGTCTAGACAGTGATGCACACATTGTCGGTCTGCAGGAACTGCCATTGGCTCCCTGTTTTTTGCTGCTGGTGAAGCACCTACACTTCTGCACATGTACCAGTGCAGTGTGCAGAGCCGGCATCAGTTGCTCAGTCCCATACTCCTTGTAGCATCCGTGCTACTGGTTGAACATAGGTTATCTGGAGTGCAGTCATGGCAGTATTCCTGCATGCCACAGATCTAGGGAGACTTGTGCACACTTCTTGAAATCTCCTTGTATTTCTAGTAGCTTTTGCAGGAGGCCAACACCAAAGAACATTGTTTTAAAAGCTTGTTGCCCTTTTTTATTTTTGTTGCATATAACCCCTACTGTGGTGGTTTGGACACATGCAGAAAAGCAGAAGACAATCTGGTGAAGATGATTTGGGACAGACAGGAAGAAGGTAAAAGGAAATGACATCCAGCAAAGAGGTTGATGGATTGTGAGAAAGATCTGCAACAGTCAGGCATGAGTGTCAAAGAAGGCAGACGTGTGGCATTAAATCGAGAGAGAGACGGTGACAGTTAACACGATTCCCTGACTCCATTTTGAAAATGGGGAAAAAAGGGAGGCTGCTGATGATGATCGACTGTCATTCCACTGTTGTACAATCGACCCGTTTATTTCCCTTAACCATGGTTGGGATCAACCAGGAAGGTGCATCATTTCGACAGTCATCAGGGTGGTTCACATTTTTTTTTTCCCTCCCTTGCCGTAACTTGACTAAGTGCTAGGAGAGGTGTATAATGGGCTGTTCGTGAAGGATGTCCCCTCAATTCTGAATCTTTTGAAAATGAAAACTTTGAATTTTTGCCATCACAGTTGCCAAAATCTCAAGGCAAATATGTACTTTCCTGTCTTTAGTCTGGTAGAGACCACAGCACCTTAACCCACCTGCTGCATATGAAATGACATCTGGAAATTTATGTAGGATGGTTTAATTCCTCTGTTGTAGATCAAGGTGTAAAAGAAAGAAGTCTTGAATGCGGTGTGAAGGTAAACCAAGAAGAACTTCCGATGGCTTGTATAGTGGGCTTTTGTAAAGCCCACTGTAGTTTTAATTGTACTGAAGCTCTAAGCAGGGCAGCAGGCTTTTAGGCATGTGTTTGCACTGGGTATTTTGAGTGGAGGCTGTCCTTTCATGGATAAGCTCAAAGGCCATTCTAGGATCCCCCTTCTGGAATGAGGTCTTTTCTGGGCAAGTTTTCAGGGTGTGATTGAATAACTCGAAAAGGAGCAAGAACTAATGACTATCCTAATGATCTTTGTTATATTCCACCTCTTACGTCTACCTCTAAGTTAATTCAGTATTAAAAAAAAAGCTGTTCCTATTATAGAAAGTGAAGGCTCCCAAGCATTAGGCAGTATTGCTTCCTGTCTCGCCTTCAGTGTTCCTGCAATATTCCCCTTAGGGTGTCAGGTTCACATATTTTGCCCCAGGTTTGAGAGCCATAACCATGGAGCATTAAGTAGAGACATAATGATGAGTGGCCACATTTTGAAATGTTTAGATTATTCCTGAGAAATAGCTCTGCCCAGTGACCAGGCAAACTTGGCAAAGCTTTTGAAACAGAGTCAGATTTAAGTTTATAGTGAGGCGTTGGCCTGTTCATTCTTTTGGAAAAACACAAAGGTTTCTACTCCCACCTTTCTCTTCATGCAACAAGAAAAGATAGCCATACTGTATTGGACATCATTTATTTCAGCAAGTCCATTTTGTAAAGTCAGATTACGTTTGACACTGCAGCAGTAGTAAGGTGGAAGGAAGAGACTTTATGGCTGAGCACAGTTTGGGACTCTCATAGGAGAAATCTTCATTTTACCCTGAGGGGATGCCTTCAGTTTCAGTATAAAATGTTGTTATATGATGTTTTCAAACTTGCTAAATTGCTACCTGTTGTGACAAAGGCATTGCAAAACAACTACCATTTTGTGTTTCCATTATGTGAATGACTGGCTTCTGATGGTCCCATGGAGAGACTCCATACGATGGCCCTGACTCAGTCCGTTCCATGGTTAGAGGACAGAGAGTTCTTGTATGTTTGGAGAGATGTTCATCATGTTTCACTGCTGCAGTCATTACACTTGGGTTATCCTGCCGTCAGGCGGTCCCGCAGTCGGCCAGTGTTCCAAAGTCTTGGTCCGCGTCGGTTGCTGTCGCTTCTTCCCTGACGTCAGTGCGCAAGGGGTATATAAGATGCAGCCTACGCCATTTTCTTGAGTCTTTCTTGCCGCACTGTGCCCAAAGCAAAAGCAGTTTGCAAGTGCTGGTCGGCGACCCCTGAGATTTTCGAAGTCGAATTTCAGAACCAAAGTCTTCAATAAAGCTAAGTACCCCATTGGGGAAACGTTTTCTTGCATCAGACCGGTGTCAGTAAAAGTTAATAATTGTATTTCTTGTGGGAAGCAAATACCTCATAAGGATTTTCATTCTTACTGCATTCCATGCCTAGGCCCAGACAACAATGTCACTAGTTGTCAGTTTTGTGCTAGATTTAACAAACGTATGATTAAACGTCGGTTTGATTTTGCTCGCCATTATTTTGGTCGAAGATTCAATTATACCATGCCGTCGGAACAGCTGACAACCAGAATACACAAAAAATGCAAAGACAAGGATAAGGACAGGCAACCGAGGTCCAAAACCGATGACGAAGCCTTTTCCAGGCCAGTCGCCGGTTCGCCGGTGCTCAGTGAGGCGCTTTCGCAGCCCCTGACTCCCGCTGCCTCAGAGCCACAGGCCGCCTCCGACTCCCACGTGGAGACAGCTAGGCCTCTGGAAACTCAAGGTGTTGGGCCTACGGAAACTATTCCCTCAGATGAGTCCGGAGCCACTGAGCAGGCATCGGCTTCTGAGGGTGTTTTCAAACCTTCCCAGCTTACCATCAAAACAACAACCAAGTCAAAAACTCCATTAAAGACAAAGAAACAAGTGCAGCATTCTCCTGCACAGGCCTCCATGCCTAAGAAATTGATGCTCAAAATGGCCGAAGACCTAATTACTCTAATCAGGGGTTCTCATACCCCTCCTGATAAAAGGCCTAGGCAGGATTCAGACTATGATTCCTCTGACCAGGTTTCCATTTCCTCTGATTTCTCTTCAGACCAGGGATACTCTTTACCCCCCTATGAGGACTCTGGTGCTGAAGAATCAATCCCTTCCGCCTCTCATCCTGAGGATTACTCTTTTGGGGAAACTTTACATACCATGAGGGAGCATTTCCATTGGGAGAGCCAGGATTACTCAGAATCCAAGAAAAGGCTCAGAGATTTTCTGTTATTGCCTCAGCACAGGCCCCTGGCTGTTCCGCCTGTGTTAGATATTGTGGATGATGTGTTCTCTGAATCTAGTTTAACCCCTGATTCCTTGCCCCCAGCTCCAGTCAAGCCTGACCGGTACTACAGAGTCCCTGACTCTCACAAATTACTTTATAAAAACCCTGCTGCTGACCCAGAAACTATTTCCCAGGGTCCCAAAGGGGTAAAGGCTTCCACTGCTAAAAATCCAGTACCCTCTGACAGGGATTCCAGAGCATTGGATAGATAGGGGAAGAAAGTTTACACGTCTGCAACTCTTGCAGTAAGGGCCTTAAATTGCCAGTTCCACATGCTTAAATACCAACAATATTTAATGTCTTTGCTAAAACAGAAAATGCCTACAAGCTTAGAAGGTCCTGATCATAAGGAAATGCAGGACTTATTGCATGCAGCTGAACAAGTGGGAAAACATACTCTGCAATGTGGTTTTGATTCATTAGAGGCGTCTTGTTAGAGCTGCAGTTACAGGATCTGTGATAAGAAGGCATGCTTGGTTAAAAGAACAAAGTTTACCTGATCATGTTAAGGCAAAATTATTGGATGCTCCTTTACAGCACGATATCTTGTTTGGTGTTAAGGCTGAAGAGGTATTAAAGAAAATGGAGGATAAAGCAAAATCTATGCAGACAGTAAAGGATTTCTTACAGGTACAGCCTCCTAGATTTAGCAGAAATTGGCCTTCTAAAAATTGGTCCTTTCCGGTATCAGATAGATCACAAAGAGGCAGATACAGACGCCCAAGAGGCAGATCTCAGCCCCAAGGTTCTTACAGACCATGACAGTGGGGTACTTCAACCCCTAAAGGAGGAGAAGACAAGTCACAACCTTATAGGAAACAGTCCCAATGACTTCCCCTTTCAAATGCCAAGCTCTTGCCTTTTGGCAGCTCCCTTAGGGGGGAAACTAGCACTTTTTGCACAAAATTGGCATATAATCACCCAAGACAAATGGGTTCTGGATATTGTGTCTCAAGGTTACAAGTTCCACTTTCACACTCTACCAAGGCCGAAAGGAATGCTAGATCTGCCACAAAACCAATGGACATAAGAGCTATTCAAAAAGTACTAGAACAAGAACAAGGACAGGGATTTTACTCAAGACTTTTCTTGGTCCCCAGAAAGAACAAAACTTGGAGACCCATACTGAACCTATCTATTCTAAATACTTACCTGGATATTCCAACATTCAAATGTTGACACTACAGCATCTTCTTCCCATGCTGGGCAAGAAGGCTTGGCTTGTTACTTTGGACCTCAGAGGCATACCTGCATGTCCCTATCAGACAAAATTGCAGAAGATACCTCAGATTCATAGCTGGCGCAATGCATTTTCATTTGATGGCAACAAAACCCCAACTCCCTGCAAGAAAAATTCTGCAGGCCTTGGGGTTCATGGCATCCTGCATACTACTAATACCATATGCCAGACTGCATATGAGGAGGCTACAATGGTATCTAAAAAGTGTCTGGACTCAACACGGTCACAGCTTGGAAACAATAATACCACTCATTCCTTGCCAACAACAGGAGTTTCGATGGTGGGCACAGGCATGTCACCACAACAAGGGACAGCCTTTCACTTTACCCACAGCCAGGCAGACACTCACAACAGATGCGTCAGACTACGCCTGGGGAGCACACATGGCAGGAAAATGTATCCAGGGCAAGTGAACCGCAGACCAAATGCATTTCTACATCGATCAAAAAGAGCTGTTAGCTGTACAAAATGCCCTGACAGCTTTCAAGGACCTTCTGCATCCAGGACAACTACTACTAAAGACGGACAACACCACAGTTATGTGGTACATAAACAAGCAAGGGGGCACTCATTCCTACCCCCTATGCAGACAAATCATGACCTTGTGGAACACAGCACTGACCTATCAAGTTCATCTGCAAGCACAATTCCTGCTGGGAAAGAAAAATACTTTGGCAGACGACTTAAGCAGAAATATCATGGATCCTCACGAATGGAAATTAAATCCACAAGTATTCAGCATGATAACACAAAAATGGGGGTGCCCAGACATAGATCTTTTTGCCTCCCCCCTGAACTGCCAACTACAGAAATTCTGCACACGGATTTACTACACACAAGCATGGAAAGTGGCTGCGCTCTCATTCAGCTGGAAAACACTAAAAGTTTATGCCTACCCCCACCACTGCCTCTCCTATCAAAGGTACTCCTAAAAGCCAGGCTAGAGAGACCAAAAATTATCCTGATTGCTCCAGACTGGCCGCGCCAGCACTGGTACCCAATCTTAAAGAATTTGGCTCAAGGCCCAGCATGGATTTTACCTCAAATTCCTCATCTTCTGACTCAGAAAAACAATCAGATCCTGCACAGCCAGCTCAAAACCTTAAATCTGGCTGCATGGCAGATATCATAGCCAACATCTCTCTCTAAAGCTGTTATGGATGTCATTTTGGAGGCCAGGAGGCCCAGCACCAGGAAATCTTATTCAGAAAATATTCCTCAGATATTACAATACTTAACTGAGATGCTGCACAAAGGCCTTTCCTTTTCATCTATTAAGATCCACGCCTCTGCCATTTCAGCTCATTACAATACAGATCCTCCGATTTTTCTCTCACCCATTACTAAGACAATACCTCAGAGGGTCTAAAAACATAAGACCGCCCCGGAGAGCACCAACACCAACTTGCGACCTCAACTTTGTTTTGGAAAAACTTACTTTACCACCTTTTGAGCCAGACATTTCAGCAGAATTAAACTTTTTGTCATGAAAAACCGCTCTGCTTTTGGCAATAACTTCAGCACGAAGAGTCTCAGAGTTACAGGCACTAATGGCAGTGGAACCTTTCATCATTTTTCATCAAGACAAGGTTTCCTTAAGAACAAACCCAAAATTTATGCCAAAGGTGGTATCCAGTGTGGCTCTCAAACTATCCACTTGCCAACATTTTTTCCAAACCCCCAGAATAAAGGGGAGAGACGTCTTCACTCATTGGACATACACAGGCAGTTACGTTTCTACTTGGACAAAGCAAAAGCTTTCAGGGAAAACTGAGCAACTTTTTGTATCATATGCTGAAGGATCACAGGGAAAGGCTATTTCAAAACAGACCAGAAGTGGATAGGACACTGTATCAGTTTCTGCTAGACACAACATGGAAAAACTGTGCCTAACAACATTAGGCCTCATTCTACCAGGGCCACAGCCACTTCAGTAGCATTTCTTAGAGGATTACCAACCAGGGATATTTTGGAAGCTGCAACTTGGAGTTCAGTGTACACCTTTACCAAACATTACCACTTACCTCTTTACTCTAAATCCAGAGCTGGCTTTGCCACTGCAGGGCTGCAAGGCCTCATAGCCACTCCAAATCCCTTGTAGATCCAGCCACCCAACCTCAGCTTTGGGATTTATCCCAAGTGTAATGACTGCAGCAGTGAAACACGATGAACATAGTACAGTTTTGTACCTACCATAAATGTAGATGTTCGAGTGTATTCACTGCTGCAGTCCAGGTTACCCACCCTCCATCCCCACTTTCTTAGCTGGGACTTATCTATACCTTTCTATCCTATAGAACCTATGTGGTGTATTTGCTTGTAGCTAAAGGTATTGTTTTAATTTCTTATGTATGTTTCATTAGCAATATGTATTGCCTACCTGTTTGGGGGCACCTGACATCTGGGGCAAGAAAAACTGTAGAAAATGGCGTCTGCTGCATCTTATATACCCCTGGCGCACTGATGTCAGGGAAGAAGCGACAGCAACCGATGCCGGACCAAGACTTAGGAACTCTGGCCGACTGCGGGACCTCCTGACGGCAGGATAACCCAAGTGTAATGACTGCAGCGGTGAATACACTCGAACATCTACATTTATGGTAGGTACAAAACTGTACTTTCTCTCTAGTGTCATCTCAAAGGATTGCTGTCATTGTGGCACAGTTGGACAACCTTTGCAGTCTGCTGTTGCCCAGAGAGAGGGCCCAAGAGTTTTTAATTTTGGCATCCTGTTTATAACAGCTGACATTCCAGACTTGGACTGTACTACACATCTTGGTCCTCACAGCACCCATGGTATTCACAGTCCACCTGTCACACTTTTGGATGAGGGTGTTGCATTGACCAGGTATGTGTCACCTGTTACAAAGCCATCAAGCTTCTTTGGATTTGCTGTTGGTGTCAGAGCTTTGTCATGGGCACTCCCTTGTTGCTGCTTAAAATGTTGTTGGTCCTCATGATGCTTTGCTAGTGGGCTGGAGAACTCACCTTGCTCTACCCTTTCTAGCGAAAATGGAAACTCCAGAAAAAGTGGCTACACATTAACCAGTTTGAGCTATGGGCAGTATTTCTCATCCAGAAAGCACTGGAAGAGGAGCTGAGACCAGAGTCCCTCCTGCTATATGCCAACAAACGGACTATATTCTAGTATCTGGGCAGACAGGATAGTGCATGCTTTTCTACTGCCTGTGCAGAAAAGCAGTGTGGTTGAGGATGTTGGTCATAGCATAGAAGATCACGTTGACATCCATTTGGAGAAGTGATGTATGGCTAGACTGTAGGGGTCTTGTCTGCACCTGAATAAGATCACAGCGAAATTCCCTCTGATAAGGGTCTTCAGGGAGTCCATCACTGTGGAGATTGACCTGTTTGTCAATTGAGATTGAAATTCTGCCTCTTTATGGCTCTGTAGGGCAAGGGGAAATTGGTGAATACATTTTCCCTGCTTCTACATGGAAGATTACTGCACACTTTTCTCATTTCCCACTTAATTCCTTGTGTCATTGCAATATTAAAGAACAAAGATTACAGCTGTTCTTCATTGCTCTATGATGAGCTAGAAGAATGTTATTTCATGCAGTCTGGTTTCTGCCAGTACAGGAAATTATCGCAGTACTAGCAAACTACCAAAAAGGTACTCTTTGGTTGGAGTGAAAGCCAGGTTAAACACATGCAAGGTTCTGTTGTTGCTACATACACTAGAGGGCGTAGTGGATTATGCTGCCAGGTTTGATTTTTTTTCACTTCCTAGATGCCATGCCATATTTAAGGCACTCTGCATCTTGAGTGAAGAGATGTCAGAGACTGCCAGATTTTGCTATTTTGCAGTTGGTCTTTTCTTTGGCAAATGTTTGATTTTGACTATCAGTTGTTATATGGGTGAGGTACATGTTGCTCGCTTGCACTGTGCGCACCATAACCCTGTGTATTAAAGAACTGTGGGTCCAGCACATGCTAATTTAGCAATTACGTAAAAGCAGTTCACTATCTTTAGCCAGCATGCAGATTTGTTCATCTTTTGTTCAGATGGGTTTTTTTGGCAACTCTCAAGTTAATTTTGGAAGACCTTGTTCATGGCGGCCATCACATTTACCTGCAGCATCTCTTAAGCTTTTTATACCTTGGATATAGGAAAGCACGTTTCATCTTGCACAAAGATCTGGTGTCCTTATGGACCTGTATTTCTTCTCAAATGTGGCCTCAGAACTGCCCTTGAACCAGGCCATTTACTTCCATGTTTTATTTCATGGAAAGCTCCAAATGGACAATGATCCTGTCATACCTTGGATGTGTGCCATCTTAGATTCCTGCCTCAAGTTTGCATGCGTTGAAGTCAGGCACTTTGTTCATCTCCTCTGTGCCAGAGAGGGGCTTGTCTTGTCTTGGCAAACCCTTTTGAAGTGTTTTGCTGATTATGTTGTCTTTTGCCATGTGACAGCGAAAGACCAGTCCAGCAGGTGTATGGCTGTTTCCATTGATTTTTGAACATTCTACCATGGACACTTGTACATCGGTTAACATCTTCAAGAACTGCTGCTTGAAACTTTGTTCCAAATAGAAAACCTTACTCCTTGGGCATCTTGATGTTTCAGGTTTCAGCCTTCTGAGTCCTAACCGTTTGTCCGTCTAACTCTGGCTTTCCAAGGATGTTTATTTTTTCACTTCCTGTTATTCTTCCCAACATTTATCCACCTCAAGAGAACCTGCTTGCAGACACCTCATATGATTAATGCAGCATGATGTCAAGTCATTCAGAAGCATGTGCATCTCTGAAACAGGAGCTAGAGAAGTTTCAGAATATTGTTAAGCTGAGAACATAAGAGCAGATAGTGTCAGCTTACTCACTACACTGCCTTCTCACGGATCAGTCAGAATGGCAAAGTAGCTTTTGTAGTGTCACAGTACAGTGTAAGAAAATTCTAGATGTTACGATACAGTGGGGCTAAACTATCAGAGTAAGGAGATGCATATTTTTCAATGACAGTCGTATTATGGTTGCGGTTTTATATTGTGCTATTGCAGCAGTATTTGACGTTTTTGACACAAGTTTGCAGTCATCTGCTTCAAAGTTAAGGCATTCCTTGTGAGATTGTGTTGGCACAATCAGGATTTGATGAGGAATTGTTGTAAAGACTGTATTTGAAGAATTATTGTAGCACACTTTTGTATACAACCTTTTCTTGGATGTAGTGTTTTGTGAATGTATCATTTCTCTTCCTCTCTGCATAACATGATGCAGCAAGTGAGTCAGCCCGGATACTTGGAAGTCTTTATGAATGGCTAGCTATAACCCACAGAAATGCAAGTTACAGTGCAAAGTCTCTCCCATTCCCTTTCTTCAAGCCTAAGTTTGATTGCTGTGGATCAAAATTTGTGTCCCTCAACAACTCTCATACTGTGGAGCATAAATTTAAACTGCAATTTTCTCAGATTCAACCTAAACTGCTATTTTAGATGGTTTTGTGGTTCTGCAACGATAAATAATCATGTTGTTTTGGCATGATCTCATTTTAAGAGTTGGCTTTTATAAAACAGTGATGTAACCAATACTTAATGCATATGTATTTCCCATCTTTTTAGTGATAACCCTTTGTTTAAATATAACTGGATTTTTAAGTAAAACGAGTAAAGAAAATATTTTTTCAGTGCCATGTAGTTGCTTAAATGTGTTTGTCACTGGTATTGACCTTGTCAGGAGAGCAAACAAATTAAGCTGAGATCTGTAAAATAACAATGCTCATTTAAGAAATGCCCAGAGGAAGAATTTGTGGCATATCTGAGCACCACAGAGGTTATGAAGTTGCATCAATTCATTTTAGTGCATGCTTATAACACTACACATTTTTCATTATTGTGTTAAATCTGCAGTTTACTGCCATTAACCTAGCTGTTGAGTAAAATGTAGGGTAGCTGTCTAGGTCACACTTTAAAAATGATTTCCTCAGTGTGACTGCAGACAAACCTTTTTGGGTAAAATAACATTTAATCTGACTTAGCTGTTACATTCACAATGCTGCCAGAATGTTTCATATATGAAAAGTGATCAGAAATATTAGGGCATGCTGGCCTTCCCTCTATGACTTCTAAAGGATAAAGTCCTTACTACACCTTAGGTGATGCACGTTTGATTAGTAGCTCGGGTGCCTGTGGAAACTGCCTGGGGAGGAGGGGAGTGTATGTCTGTTCCTGGTTTGACTATCCTAGGGTGTGGGTTGCAACTTCAGCCCACCACTAGGGTGATATCTTTTGGGTGCATTAGGTGTTTTGACCAGGGAGCCAGTGCTGCCTTGAGGCCCTCGCATCCGAGAGTGAAGGCCTCGTCAGTGGGCAGTAGTTGCGGAACTTTGTGAGACGCTGGGGTGGGGGAGATTCATTTTGGAGAAGGTAGGCAGCTCCACAGTAGCAGCAAGCTGGTCTGCTCCCTACCACCACTGCTGCCAAGTAATAGATAAGTGGATATCACTTCCTGGGCAGAAACAAATGGGCTGCAGGGCTCTCACTTAGGCCAGAAATATTTGTCCCTGTTTAACAAATAGACCAATAGAGCCATTAGTTGAGGCCTGCTTGGAGGGGAGAGAGGAGGATTATTAGAATGTTGGGGCACATTTCACAGAGTTTAATGTACATTCATAATCCTGTTGTAGTCTATTTACATGAGATTTCAGTATGCTGCTTCAGGACCAAACTCCAGTAATAGTTAAGGGAAGTGGTCTTCTGCTGAACAGTAGGAAGCTTTTGCAACTAGAGTTTCTTCTAGGATTCTACTGGCTCTTCATTCTCATGGAGGGTTTTACAGGTTTACAGTATAGGGCTGTGAGGCTGCCATATTGTACAAGTATAAATATGCGTTTGACTTGCCACTGAACATGTTTATTTGTACTAAACACATTTCCCATCCATTGTAGCTCAAACTGCATTTTCAATTCACTTGTTAGTCTACAACTAATTCAGAAGTATTCATGTTCATCGTGTTTCACTGTTGCAGTCATTACACTTGGGTCCTGGTCCGGCGTCGGTTGCTGTCGCCTCTTCCCTGAAGTCAGTGTGCCAGGGGTATAACAGATGCAGCCAATGCCATTTTCTCCAGTCTTTCTTGCTGCGCGGTGCCCGAAGCAAAAGCAGTTCGCAAGTGCCAGTTGGCCAACTCCTGAGATTTTCGAAATCGAATTTCAGATCCGAAGTCTTCAATAAAGCTAAGTACCCCATTGGGGAAACTTTTTTTTTGCTCCAGACCGATGTCAGAAAAAGTTAACAATTGTATTTCTTGTGGGAAGCAAATACCTCATAAGGATTTCCATTCTTACTGTATTCTTTGCCTAGGCCCTGACCACGACGTTGCTAGTTGTCGGTTTTGTGCTAGATTTAACCAACGCACTATTAAGCGTCGGTACGATTTTGCTTTTCATTATTTTGGCAGAAGTTTAACTATGTAATGCCGTCGGAACAACCGATGACCGGAATTTATAAAAGGCGCAAGGATAAAGACAAGGACAAGCATCCGAGGTCCAAAACCGATGACGAAGCCTCTTCTAGGCCAGTCGCCAGTTTTCCGGTGCTCAGTGAGGTGCTTTCGCAGACCCTGACTCCTGCTACCTCAGAGCCACAGGCTGCCTCCGACTCCCACGTGGAGACCGCTAGGCCTCTGGATACTCAAGGTATTGGCCCTTTGGAAATTAATCCCTCAGATGGGTCCGGAGCCGCTGAGCAGGCATCGGCTTCTGAGGGTGTCTTCAGACCTACACAACTTTATATAAACCCTACTTCAGCATCCAAGACAAAGTCTAAAACAGTTTTAAAGACAAGGAAATTGGTACAGCATCCTCCGGGACAGGCTTCTATGCCTGAGAAACAGATGCTCAAAATGGCCGAAGAGCTAATTACTTTGATCAGGGGTTCCCATCCCCCTCCTGATAAGAGGCCTAGGCAAGACATTGAATATGATTCCTCTGATCAGGTTTCCATTTCCTCTGATTTCTCTTCTGATCAGGGATATTCTGTTCCTCCCTGTGAGGATTCTGATGCTGAAGATTCTATTCCTTCAGCTTCTCCTCCTGAGGACTATTCTTTTGGGGAAACCCTGCATACCATGAGGGAGCATTTCCATTGGGAGAGCCAGGATTACTCAGATTCTAAGAAAAGACTTAAGAGATTTTCTTTTACTTCCTCAGCACAGACCTCTTGCATTTCCCCCTGTTCTAGACATAGTGGATGATGTTTTTTCAGAGTCTGGCCTGTCTCCAGACTCTCTACCTCCTGCCCCTGTTAAACCGGGCAGATACTACAGGGTCCCAGACTGCCATAAATTTCTTTATTGCTGCTGACCCAGAAACTATCTCACAGGGTCCCAAAGGGGTCAAGGCCGCTTCTGCCAAAACCCTGTCCCTTCAGACAGATTCTAGGGCTTTGGACAGATGCGGGAAAAAGGTATACACTTCTGCTACCTTGGCTGTAAGGACTTTAAATTGTCAGTTTCATATGCTCAAATATCAGCAATACTTAATGTCTTTGTTAAAACAAAAGTTGACAAATTCTGAATGTTCTGAAAACAAAGATTTGCAGGATTTATTGCATGCAGCTGAACAAGTGGGCAAACATACTTTGCAATGTGACTGTGATTCACTGGAGGCCTCGTGTAGGGCCGCAGTTACAGGTTCTGTTATTAGAAGGCATGCTTGGTTAAAGGAACAGAATCTTCCTGATCATGTTAAAGCAAAATTATTGGATGCTCCTTTACAGCATGATACTTTGTTTGGTGTTAAGGCAGAGGAGGTGTTAAAGAAAATGGAGGATAAGGCAAAATCAATGCAGACAGTAAAGGATTTCTTACAGGTACAGCCACCCAGATTTAGCAGGAACTGGCCGTCTAAGAATTGGTCCTTTCCAGCGTCAGACAGACCACAAAGAGGCGCAGAGTCAGACGCCCTAGAGGCAGGCAACAGCCCCAGGGCTCATACAGGCCCAAACAATGGGGTGCTTCTATCTCCAAAAGCGGAGAAGACAAATCACAGCCTTATAGAAGACAGTCCCAATGACTTCCCTCTGCCAATGCCAAGCACTTATTTTGTGGCAGCACCCTTAGGGGGAAAGCTAGCACTTTTTTCACAAAACTGGCACAAGATCACCCAGGACAAATGGGTCTTAAATGTAGTCTCTCAGGGTTACAGGTTCCACTTTCACACCCTTCCAAAGGCGAAAGGCATGCCAGACCTGCCACGCAATCAGTGGCAAGAGGCACAAAAACAAGTTTCATCTTTCATGGGCATAGGGGCTATTCAGCCAGTGCCACACCAAGAGCAGGGACAAGGATTTTACTCAAGATTTTTCTTAGTACCAAGAAAGGACAAAGCCTGGAGACTAATTCTGGACCTGTCTATTCTAAATACTTTTCTGGACGTCCCAAGATTCAGAATGTTGACTCTACAGCAGCTTCTGCCCATGCTGGACAAGAAGGCTTGGCTTGTAATTTTGGACCTGAAAGAGGCATACCTGCATGTCCCAATCAGACAATCTTGCAGAAGATACCTCAGATTCATAGCTGGCTTACTGCACTACCAATTCTCTGCACTGCCTTTTGGCTTATTTACTGTGTCCAGGGTCTTCACAAAATGCCTGGCACCAGTAATTGCATTTTGCAGACAAAGAGGAATTCAAATATATCCCTATTTGGACGACTGCCTTATTCAAGCCAAGGACAAAGATATTCTACTACAGCATCTGGCATTTGTAAAAAGATTACTAATTTGTCTAGGGTACACATTAAACGAAAAGAAATCAAAACTAATACCCTCTCAAGAGATATTCCTGGGTGCAAGCTTAAATACAAGTGCCCAGATGGCTTATCTCACACCAGACAAACAAAGGCATCTGACTTCTTACTTCAAAGACATGGCAACAAAGACCCACTTATCTGCAAGAAAAAATCTGCAGGCGTTGGGCTACATGGCATCCTGCATTCTACTAATTCCATATGAGGAAACTACAGTGGTGTCTAAAAAGTGTTTGGACTCAACATTGCCACAGCTTGGAAACAGTAATTACTCTCATTCCTTGCCTGCAACAGGAATTTCAATGGTGGGCACAGACCTGTCACCACAACAAGGGACAGCCATTCACCTTACCCACTGCCAGGCAAACACTAACAATAGATGCGTCAGATTATGCCTGGGGGGTGCACATGGCAGGAAAATGTATTCAGGGCACATGGCCCACAAACAAAATGCGTCTTCATATCAATCAAAAAGAGATGCTAGCTGTACAAAATGCCCTGACAGCCTTCAAGGACCTACTTCATCCAGGACAACTGCTGATAAAGACGGACAATATTACAGTCATGTGGTACATAAACAAGCAAGGGGGCACACATTCCTATCCCCTCTGCAGGCAAGCCATGACTTTGTGGAACGCTGCATTGACTTATCAAGTACATCTGCAAGCACAATTCCTGCCAGGAAAGACAAATACTTTGGCAGACGAACTAAGCAGAAACCTCATGGATCCTCACGAGTGGAAACTGGACCCACAAATCTTCAACATAACACGGAAATGGGGATGCCCAGACATAGATCTATTCGATTCCCCTCACAACTGCCAGCTACAAAGATTCTGCACTCGGACTCATCACAAGCAAGCATGGAAAGTGGACACCCTCTCATTCAGCTGGAAAGCCCTTACAGTATATGCCTTCCCTCCTCTGCTTCTCCTCTCCAAGGTACTCCTAAATGTCAGACAAGAGAAGCCAAAAATGATAGATTGCCCCAAAATGGCCATGCCAGCACTGGTACCCAATCCTAAAGATCGTGTCTCAAGGCCCAGCCTGGTCATTGCCTCAAATACATCATTTGCTGACCCAACAGAACATTCAGATCCTGCACAGCCAACTCAGAACCCTAAACCTGGCTGCATGGCGGATAATGTAATCATTCAGAACACACCTCTCTCTAAAGCAGTTATGGATATTATTTTGGAGGCCAGGAGGCCCAGCACCAGAAAATCTTATGCAGACAAATGGAAGAGATTCTGTGCTTGGAACCAAATGCAGGGAATTGACTCGCTTGAACCAAATATACCTCGGATTTTGCAATACCTAACTGAGATGCTGGACAAAGGCCTATCCTTCTCCTCAATTAAGATCAATGCCTCTGCCATTTCAGCTCACTACAATACAGAACCTCCTATTTTTTCTCATCCACTGCTAAGACAGTTTCTCAGAGGGGCTAAAAACATAAGACCTCCAAGGAGAGCTCCAATGCCTACATGGGACCTGAATTTTGTCTTGGAAAAACTCACACTGCCTCCTTTTGAGCCTGCCAATACAGCAGAGATAAAATATTTGTCATGGAAAACCGCTCTTCTCCTAGCAACAACTTCAGCAAGAAGAGTCTGAGTTACAGGGACTAATGGCTGTGGAACCTTTCATTATTTTCTATCAGGACAGGGTTTCTCTAAAAACAAACCCGACATTTATGCCTAAGGTAGTGTCCAGTGTGGCTCTTAACCAAGCCATTAATTTGCCTACCTTTTATCCAAACCCACAGAATAAGGGGGAAAGACTTCTGCATACTTTAGACATTCACAGACAGCTACGCTTTTACTTGGACAAGACTAAAGCCTTCAGAAAGACTGAGCAACTCTTAGTGGCATATGCTGCAGGTTCCCAAGGAAAAGCCATTTCAAAGCAGACTATTTCAAAATGGATAGGCTACTACATTCGTTTCTACTATTCACAACATGGCAAATCAGTGCCCAAGGGCATTAGGCCACATTTTACCAGAGCAGCAGCCACTTCAGCAGCCTTCCTCAGTGGAGTACCCAACCAAGGATATTTTGGAGGCTGCAACATGGACTTCAGTGCACACTTTTACAAAGCACTAACCATTTACCTCTCTACTCTAAATCCAGAGCAGGCTTTGCCACTGCAGTTCTGCAGGGGCCTCATAGCCACTCCAAACTCTGTTTAGGCCCAGCCGCCCAACCTCAGCTTTGGGATTCAATCCAAGTGTAATGACTGCAACAGTGAAACATGAACATAGTACAGTTGTGTACCTACCATAAATGTAGATGTTCGAGTGTATTCACTGTTGCAGTCCAGGTTACCCTCCCACCATCCCCCTTTTTTCTTTGCTGGGGCTTATCTGTACCTATCTATTCTAACAACCTATGTGGTGTATTTGATTGTAGATGACTGTTATGTGCATGCTTTATTATCTTAATTTTTACAGCCTACCCTTTTGAGGGCACCTGACATCTGGGGCAAGAAAAACTGAAGAAAATGGCGTTGGCTGCATCTTTTATACCCCTGGCGCACTGACGTCAGGGAAGAGGCGACAGCAACCGACGCCAGGCCAGGACTTTGGAATTCAGGCCGACTGCGGGTAGCCTGCCAGCAGGATAACCCAAGTGTAATGACTGCAACAGTGAATACACTCAAACATCTACATTTATGGTAGGTACACAACTGTACTTTAGTTGCTTTGCCTCTTTTTAGAAGGTTGCCTAGTGTCATGACCCACTTTCCTAACATCTTGTTCAATCCTGCCACAAGTGCCACATGCAAGAGTCCCTGTATAATAAAAGGCTAGTTAATATGTCAAAGAGGTGTAAAAGGTCTGTTTCCCTAATTGGTGTTTTTTGCCTTCAGACGAGCAGAGCCTCTTTTTTTCTGGTGACATTTTCTATCTAAATGTATGGTTATCCAGCATTGTTTTTTAATAAACACCTTTACTAAATTATCACTTATGACACAGGCAAACATACAATACCAGAAAAGAAAACAAACCATATTAACATTTCTTTCCATTTACATACATTATACATCACATATAATTTTTTTTTGTAATTATAGTCAGTCATACATTAAGTTGCTGAATTCTTGCCTCCCTTTAAACCTCACTTCTCCTCCTGAATGTTATTTTGCATGTATTCTCTTAGTTTCCATCTATTTCTTTGTAATTTGCTCCTTCCCTGAAGCTCTAGTAGTTCTGTAATGATCACTACTACAAATACAGTTGGTTTAGATGTCCATTTTCTAGTTTGCTTTTTTGGCAACCAACAAAATTAAACTTAATGAGGCCTTATGTCTAGGCAATTCATATCCTCTGTCCCAGCTCAGAAAAATCATATCCTTATTTTACAACCATTTGCTCACCCAATATTTCTGAGAGTTTTTTAAATCTGTCAACTCATTATGCTCCCAAAACCCATGTTGCCAGTTATGTCTTTCTTTTCCACCACACCTCCAACATTTACCATCTACCTTTGGAAAAAATTCTTTGAAGTCTGCTTGAGGTATAAAAAAATACTTATGCAAACACTTCCAAGCAAAGATTCTAAACCGTCTTGACTTAGTTGCATACTTGGGAGAGCCATACATATATCCTCCCATTGTTCTCTTGTAAGTTGCTTTTCCAGTCTCTCATCCCAATCTTTTCTCACCTCTGATTCTTTTAGTTATCATGCAATGTTTTATATTTCCTTCTAATTATCCCTTTAACAGTTTTATTTTATTTTATTTTATTTATTTTATTTTACATTTGTTTACCGGGCTAGTCCAACTGGATGAATATCCATTTTCAGTAGAGGCCCGGGGAGATGAGCTCCAATTTGTACAATTTGTTAATACTAACTTAAACATCTAAGCATAACATTGACAAAAAATCAGAGAAATGTTTAACATTTTTCAAAACTTGAATAGGTAGAAAGCAAGGAAAAGAAAGAAAGAGAAAAAAAAAAAAAGCAGAACTAGGAGTAGTAAAATTATAAAAAGACCCTTGTTCATATATAGTGAGGAAAAAATATCAGCGAGAGTAGACTTTGAGAAATCTAATTATCTACTAAAATTCGAAAGACTGAGTTTATTAAGGATTTTACTGACATAGAGTCTGAAATTGAAGGATAAAAGAAAAAAGTGGGTATAACATAAATTGCTTAAGGCAGAAGTTAGTCAGGATTACAACTAGGGCAAAGCCAGTGTTTTTTTAGGTATATTTTAAGTTTTGGTTTGAAGTTAGTTAGAGAGGAAATAGAGGTAAGATCAGGAGGAAGAAGGTTCCATTTTTCCCAACTACATTAGAGAAGAGAGCATCGCCTGCTCTGTTGTTGGATTTGCTGGAGGAGATAAGTAGTTTATTTGAGGAGCGCAGGGAGTTAAGATTCAGGTAGGGAGTAATAAGGGTAGATAGACTTGGGGTTTTCTTTGGTTGGTAAAGTATTTTGTGGGCCAATGTAATTTGGTTAAACTCAAGTAGATTTTGAAATTCAAGCCAGCCTAGTTGAGATAGATTCTGGCAATGGTGTGTTCTAAATGGTCGTCCAGTGGCAAATCTAGCAATGCTATTATAAGATTTAACCAGTTTAGAGAGATTGCTTTTTGGAAGGTGAGTATAGATAGTAGAAGCATATAGAAGTGAGGAGATGAGGTGGGAGTGGGCGATATTTCTTTTAGCTAAAGGAGTGAGGAATGGTTTAATTCTGTATAGAGCACCCATTTTTTTGTTGACTATGTTTACAGTATTGTTGATATGCTCATTGAAAGTAAGGTGGTTGTCAGTAGTAACCCCTAATAGTTTTGTTAAGTCAGGTTGTATGAGAGTACCATTCTTTGATAGGACAGTGAAATCAGTAAGGGTGTGCTTTTGTGTTGGTGAAAATAGTAGGAGCTTCGTTTTTTTGGGGTTAAGTAGAAGACAGCGTTGAAGAAACCAAGACTCTTCTGTTCTAGATTCCACTGAAATCTCGACCAGGTTTTATCCAGCATTGTTGATACTGTAATGAATGTAACCAGGCATGTACCAAATATGCTATGGTGTACAGATTTATAAGCTATTTTTTATTTTGTGCATAGGAGGTAATAGAATTGGAAAAAAATGGCTTTTTCATGATGGTTTTTGCTTGCATTTTTTTTCACGCATTGGCTTTTGGTGGGGGAGGGGGGGGCACTTGTGAGAAAGGGAAGTTTGTGTACTGTCCCAAAAGTCCAGGCTGTGTACCTAAATAACAGTTATATTTCAGGTAGTTGATTTTTCCTGAATAGTTCACGCCCATCTCTTCCCCAGTTGCTGTTGAATTTTGTAGTTAGGACATGATTATCAGGCCATCTCACTAAGTCCATGGCACAAGGCCTTTTTGATGCAGAATTTGCACTTGATAACAGGATCTTTATTAGCTGCAGAAGAGTTTTCTGTCGACCCACTGTATGTAGCATTATCTGAGCAGAATTTTTAGTGAAGTCATCTTTCATAGTCTGTCTGGCTTTCAGATTACTTTTCTTAGTGGCTGAATACTTGATTGCAGTGTAATGCAGCAGTAAGTTTGTAGCAGGCTGTTCATGTTCCACCAAACTGGCCTTTCCTCGATAAAATGTCTTGTATTTTGTAGTACTGCGTTATTAATGGGGTGAATTATGGTGAGATGAATGCACTTATTGTGAGTTGATGCATAAGCTGAAGAGCAGTGGACCTATGATTGATAACTGGTTTACATCTTTATCACAAGTGCAAATGCACTGAAGATATTGGTGTGGCATTTACTGTAATTTATTTCTTACTGAGTTAACTTTAAACCCAGTTAATTTATGAAAAGTGAAGAAAGTTGTAATGAACATGTGGCTGATGGTGTCTGGGGCTGTGGAGAGGTTTAGCAACAGGGCATCTTCTGCTGCTTCATTTCTGTGATCTTCGCAGATGTAATTGGTGACTGATAATAGGGCAGTTTTGAAGCAGTGTCAGTTTGTGCAGTACTGATCCGAGTTAGTAGTGGGGTATGTCTACGTACTGGCTAGCAAAAAGTTAGCAGTGTAAACCTGCATATTGTGCAGCAGGGTGAAGACAGATGGGGATAGAGTAGAGGCGTACTGGCAAGTTTTTACAGAAAAGTGTTTGCTCTTCAACTTTAAACATCATTTTTAAGTAGATTCTAGGACAAAAAGAAAAATACTGTCTTCTCTGTGAGTGCAAATATATGGGTTTGGTGAAAGTGCATGGGAAAGAGTACTGAAACAGTGCCTAAAACGTCTGAAAAGAAAATATTCTTTACCACTTCTATACCTTCATTGGGACAGGTCTGCTAAACGATCCTTGTTTTGAGGAGGGATGCAGTTGAATAGAAAATCTTAAACCAATGAGGGTCCAACTTTGTATTCTTTGTGGTGCTTTGAAGATATTGGACAACTTCAGGCCCATGCCGATGTGAGGGCCCTTACTTTGTTCACAATGTGATTAACCTTTTGGAGTGTGATCCTTTATGCTGTTGTATTGATTTTAGAACATGATACTTGGATCTCTTTTTTAGACCTTTTTGTTACATGCTGCTGCTTAAGGATATTTTAAAATTACATCAGCATCAAATTCCAGTCGGCGGTGGTGGTGCTGCGGTAGCGTTGTTGCTCACAGTTAGACGTTGCCTGTTCGATTCTCAGAGTGTCTTCTGTGTGGCGACATGCGTGAATGGGCATTCCTTCATTGAAGGATGTGCGTTAGGCCCGGCAAGCCAGTACGTAAAAATCTACTGCCAATCATTAGCGGACCGGAGTTCCACTGTGGGCGACCCCTAACCGGGAAAGCCGAAAGCCACAAACAAACCAGCATCAAATTCCCTGAAGGGAGAGAAGAACCTTTTATGTGTTTGCAGCTTTACACAAATGGAGACCTTGACCTCAGATGCATTGAAACAGCTGTCATTTCTCAGATACAGAAAGTTGAAGTCATCATAGTACAGATGTTCTTCGTGTTTCACTGTTGCAGTCATTACATTTGGGTTATCTACTTGCAGGTAGCCCTCAGCCGGCCTAATTATCAAAGTCTTGGGTCTTGTGTTGGTTGCTGTCTCTTCTTCCATGACGTCAGATAGTCAGGGGTATAACGCATGCAGACAATGCCATTACATCAGTCAGTCTTACCGTGCAGTGCCCGAAGCAAAAGCAATTCGCAAGTGCCGATCGGCCGACTCATGAAATTTTCGTTTTACATGTTTCAGAACTGAAGTCTTCAAAAAAGCTAAGTACCCAGTTGAGGATCCTTTTTCTTGCTCTAAACCAATGTCATTAAAGTTAACAATTGCATTACTTGTGGAAAGCAAATACCTCATAAAGATTTTAATTCGTACTGCATTCCTTGCTTAGGCCCAGCCCACGACATCCCTCGCTGTTGATTTTTTGCCTTATTCAATCCTCGAATTATTCGTCGTCTGTTCATTTTTGCATCAAACTATTTTGGTATTCTGTTTAATTTTCCAAAAAATGGCTTCGGTAAGCCACCCGACTACCGACATTCCAAAAAAATGTAACGATAAAGACAGAGACAGGCCGCATAGGTCCAAAGCTGCCGATGACGCTTCCGTTAAGCTAGTGCTAGTTATCAGTTTACCGGTACTCAGTGAGGTGCTTTCGCAGCCCCTGATACTCGCTACTTCAGTTTCACAAGCCTCTACTGAGACCCATTCGGAGTCCGGTATGCCACGAGATGCTTCTTCAACTATGGAACCTTCGGATGTCTCTACCTTGGATGGGTCCGGAGCCGCTGTGCAGACACCGGCTTTTGAGGTTGTATTCAAGCCTACTTACTTGCATATCAAACCGACGCCATCTTCTTCTTCAAGGCCTAAAACTCGATCCACGCCTAGAAAACTGACATCCAAACCGCATGGTCAGGCCCAGATGCCTAAAAAACAAATAAGAATGGCTGAAGACCTTATTACTCTAATTAGGGGAAGCCAGCCTTCTCCCTCTAAGAGACCTAGAACAGAAGAATCAGAAGGAAAATCAGATCAGAATTCTGAAATTTCTGTTTCTTCTGATGACCAGGATTTGCCCCCCTCTACCTGTGAGGATTCTGATGCAGAGGACTCCATTCCCTCTGCTTCCCTCCAGAAGATTTCTCTTTGGTGAAAGTTTGCACACTCTTAGGGAGCATGTCCGCTGGGAAAGCCAGGATTACTCTGACTCTAAAAAGAGGCTTAGGGAATTCTTACTCCTACCTCAACACAGGCCTTTAGCTATCCCTCCTGTACTGGACATTGTAGATGATGTCTTCTTGGAATCTAGCCTGGTCCCAGACACTTTACCTCCAGCTCCCAGGAAACCTGACAGGTATTGCAAAGTACCTGACTCTCGCACGTTCCTCTTTAAGAATCCTACTGTGGACCCGGAGACCATTTCACAGGGACCCAAAGGCATTAAGGCTACTACTGCCAAAAACCCTACCCCCTCTGTTAGAGATTCCAGGGCCCTGGACAGATGGGGTAAGAAGGTATACACTTATGCTACTTTGGCCATTAGGGCCTTAAACTGCCAGTTTCATATGTTAAAGTATTAGCAACATATTATTGGACTACTTAAACAGAAAATGATGTTGATTCCTGACTGTGCTGAAAATAAAGAATTACAGGATTTATTGCATTCTGCTGAACAAGTTGGTAAACATACTTTGCAATGTGGTTTTGACTCCTTAGAGGCATCTTGTAGGGCTGCTGTCACGGGATCTGTTCTTAGAAGACATGCTTGGCTTAAGGAGCAAACTTTGCCAGATCTTGTTAAAGCTAAATTACTAGATGCTCCCTTAAACCAAGACCGCCTGTTTGGCAACAAAGCAGAAGAAGTACATAAAAAGATGGAGGAAAAATCTAAATCTATGCAAACTGTTCCAAGATTTCCTGAAAGTACAGCCTCCCAGATTTAGTAGGCATTGGCCTTCTAAGAATTGGTCCTTTCCTGTCTCTTCCAGGCCTTCTCAGTCCAAGCCCAGGAACAGCAGACCACCTTGACTACGGTCTCAAGGTACTCACAGGCCTAAGCAGCAAAGTTGGAAGTAGTAAGACACCCCCCCCCCCCATGGTAAACTGTCACAATGACTTAACCTTAAACCTTCCAAGCCCTGTTCAATTGACTGCTCCTTTAGGGGGAAAGATCGCCCTGCATGCAAAAAACTGGGAACTCATTACCCAAGACAAATGGGTTTTAAATATAGTTTCCCAAGGATACAGATTCCACTTCCACACCTTACCAACCTCAAACGGTTGGCCAGACCTGCCCCCAAATCAGTGGGGAGAGGCTCAACAGCAGGTTCTCTCTCTTCTAAGTGTCAGGGCTATTCAACCTGTCCCAGCAGAGAAATGGGGACAAGGTTTTTACTCCAGACTTTTCCTGGTACCCAGAAAAGACAACTCCTGGCACCCTATCCTGGACCTGTCTATCCTAAACACCTTTTTGGTAATCCCAAAATTCAAAATGCTAACACTTCATCAGCTGCTTCCCATGCTAGGCAAAAATGCCTGGTTGGCAACATTGGACTTAAAGGAAGCTTACCTGCACATCCCAATAAGGGAATCTTGCAGAAAATACCTACTCTTCAGAGCAGGCTACATGCACTATCAGTTCTCTGCACTGCCCTTTGGCTTATCTACTGTGCCCAGGGTATTCACAAAATGCCTAGCTCCAGTAATGCATTCTGCAGGCAAAGAATTCAGGCAGGAAGACAGGACATATTATTAAATCATCTGGCATTTGTAAAGAAACTGCTAACCTCACTGGTGTACACCATAAACGAAAAGAAATCTCTTCTAGTACCCTGCCAACAAATTGTATTCCTGGGAGCAAGCTTGAACACAACTTCCCAGATGGCTTACCTCACACCAGAGAAACAAGTTTATTTGACAGCCTACTTCAAACTACTGGCCACAAAGACCCAGCTATCTGCAAAGAAAATACTGTAAGCCCTGGGGGGTTCATGGCCTCTTGCATCCTACTAATTCCACATGCAAGACTGCATATGAGGAAACTACAATGGTATCTGAAAAGCCTATGGTGTCAACATTCTCAGGACCTGGAATCAATGATTCTTATCATTCCTTGTATAAAGACCAAGTTCTTTTGGTGGGCAGAGGCTTGCTCCCATAACAAGGGACTGCCATTCACTCTACCCCCTGCTGCCCAAACCCTAACAACAGACACATCAGACTGTGCATGGGGGGCTCACTTGGCAGGGTAGTGCATTCAAGGTAAATGGAACCCGAGTCAAATGCACCTGCATATCAATCAAAAAGAAATGTTAGCTGTACAGAATTCTCTGACATCCTTCAAGGACCACATTCTTCCAGGACAATTATTTGTAAAGACGAACAACACCACTGTTATGTGGTACATAAACAAGTAGGGGGGAACCCATTCATACCCTTTCTGCAGACTAGCCATGGCTCTGTGGAACACAGCCTTGAGCTACCAAGTGCACGTACAAGCTCAATTCCTGCCAGGCAAGCTAAATTCACTGGCAGATGACCTAAGCAGAAAGCCCATGGACCCACACGAGTGGAAACTGGAACCAAAGATATTCAACATGTTGAGAAACAAATGGGGGAGCCCAGAGCTATACTTGTTTGCCTCTCCTCAGAACTACCAGATGGACAAATTCTGCACAAGGACTCCCCACAGACAAGCTTGGAAAGTGGATGCCCTGTCCCTCACCTAGGAAAACCTCTCAGTTTATGCCTTTCCCCCTCTGCCTCTCCTCTCAAAAGTTCTACTAAAGATCAAACAGGACAAACCAAGGACAATACTCATTGCACCAGACTGGCCACGCCAACACTGGTAAGGGGGGTGTCACTGCTGGAACCATGGCACCTGTCTCAGACCCCTTCCCTGCTGTCCCAGCAGGAGGGCCAGATTCTGTACCCCCAGCTTCAAACCCTGCAGCCTGGCTAATTACCTGGGCTCTCCAGTACCATCCCTCAGTAAGCAAGTGCTGGATGTCATTCTGGAGGCAAGGAGGCCTAGTACTAGAAAATCCCAAGCTGAAAAGTGGAAAAGATACTGTTCCTGGAGCCAAACTCAGGGGATGGGCACAACAGTGCCCAGCTTTTACTGCATGTTCTTCAATACTTAACAGAGATGCTTCACAAGGGCCTTTCCTTCTATTCTATTAAAATTCATGCCTCAGCCATTTCAGCACATTATAATACGGAGCCACCCCTTTTCTCTCATCCTCTGCTGAAGCAATGCCTCAGAGGGGCCAAAAATTTAAGACCACCCAGGAGAGCCCCTACTCCAGCATGGGACCTTAACTTTGTATTGGAAAAGCTCACTCTTCCTCCTTTTGAGCCAGCTGCAACTGCAGAGTTGAAATTCCTTTCTTGGAAAACAGCCTTCCTTCTAGCCATCACTTCAGTAAGAAGAATGTCTGAATTGCATTACCTCATGGCAGTGGAGCCCTTTATCATCTTCCATGCAGACAGGGTGTCCTTCAGGACCAATCCTTCCTTTATGCCCAAAGTGGTATCCAGTGTGGCCCTTAACCAGTCCATTCATTTGCCAACCTTCTTTTCTAATCCACAGAACAGAGGAGAACGAATATTGCACTCTTTGGACGTGCACAGATAACTTGGATTTTATTTGGACAGGACTAAGCCTGTCAGGAAAACTGAACAG
This sequence comes from Protopterus annectens, assembly GCF_019279795.1. Classification (NCBI taxonomy): domain Eukaryota; kingdom Metazoa; phylum Chordata; order Ceratodontiformes; family Protopteridae; genus Protopterus; species Protopterus annectens. The sequence continues at coordinate 937,467,106 of NC_056725.1, read as the reverse complement.
CTGCTAGTTGCCTTTGCTGCAGGGGCAGAGGGGAAGGCCATTTCAAAGCAAATCATTTCTAAGTGGATAAGCACCATGGAAAACCTACCCCACAGGGGATAAGATCACATTCCACCAGGGCTACATCTACTTCAACAGCCTTTCTCAGAGGTGTTCCTACCAGGTACATCCTAGAAGCTGCTACCTAGAGTTCGGTTCATACCTTCACCAAGCATTACCACTTTACTATTTTTTCTAAATCCAGAGGTGGTTTTGCCGCTGCAGTCTTGCAGGGCCTAATAGCTGGTCCTAATGCTCTGTAATTGCCTCCTCCCTTCCTTAGCTTTGGGAATCTATCCAAATGTAATGACTGCAACAGTGAAACATGAAGAACATAGTACAGTTGTATACACTTAGCATAAATGTAGATGTTCGAGTGTATTCACTATTCAGTCCTGGTTACCCTTCCTCCAGCCCCTGACTTCTATTGGCTATACCACTCTTCTTGTTTACTGTATTTAAGCATGTTCATCGTGTTACCCTGCTGCAGTCATCACTCTTGGGTTATCCTGCCATCAGGCGGTCCCGTAGTCGGACCGAATTCCAAAGTCTTGGTTCGGCATCGTTGCTGTCACTTCTTCCCTGACGACAGTGTGCCAGGGGAAGAGGCATCAAACCCCATTTTCTTCAGTCTTTCTTGCCGCGCGGTGCCCGAAGCAGAAGCAGTTCGCAAGTGCCGGTCGGCAGACACCTGAGATTTTTGATTTGAATTTCAGTCCAAAGTCTTCAATAAAGCTAAGTACCCCATTGGGGAACCTTTTCTTGCCTCAGTCCGATGTCAGAAAAAGTTAACAATTGCATTTCTTGTGGGAAGCAAATACCTCATAAGGACTTCCATTCCTATTGTATTCCTTGCCTAGGCCCAGACCACGACATCACAGGTTGTCGGTTTTGCGCTAGGTTTAATAAACGAACTATCAAACGCCGTTTTGACTTCGCACGGCATTTCTTTGGTAGGAAATTTAATTATATCATGCCGTCGGAGCAGCCGACGACCGCCATACATAAAAAATGCAAGGATAAGGACAGGCAGCCTAGGAACAAGCCAGACTCCAAGGCCTTGGCTTGGCCTGTCGCCGGTTCTCCGGTTTTCAGTGAGGCGCCTACGCAGCCCCTGACGACCGCAGAACTGGAACCCCAGACAGTTGCAGATTCCCAAGCGGAGCCTACTAGGCCGACGCAGCTATCTATCGACACCGGAGCAGAAGTAGACACTGGTGCAGTGGAAACACCTTCGGTTGCAGAAGGTGTCTTCAGACTGACTACACTCACCATTAAATCTTATGCTAGACTTAAAACTCCTTTAAAACCTAAGAAAACTGTACATCAGTCTACAGTTCAAGGCCCCATGCCTAAGAAACAGATGCTTAAGATGGCTGAAGATTTGATTACCCTTATCAGGGGTTCCCATCCCCCTCCTGATAAAAGACCAAGACAAGAGGAGGATTATGCATCCTCTGACCAGGTTTCACTCTCCTCAGATTCCTCTGAGGAACAGGATTATACTTTTCCACCTTATGAAGACTCTGATGCTGAAGACTCTATTCCCTCAGCATTTCCCCCTGAAGACTACTACTTTGGGAAAACTTTACATACCATAAGGGAAACGTTTCCACTGGGAAGGCCAGGATTACTCGGATTCTAAGAAAAGGCTACGAGAGTTCCTTTTACTCCCCAGCACAGACCTCTTGCTATCCCTCCTGTTTTAGATATTGTGGATGATGTTTACTTGGAGTCTAGTTTAAATCCAGATTCTCTACCTCCTGCTCCAGCCAAACCAGACAGATACTACAGAGTACCTGACTCACACAAATTCCTTTATAAAAGCTCTGTAGCTGACCCAGAAACAATTTCCCAGGGTCCTAAGGGAGCAAAAGCTTCTATGGCTAAAAATACTGTGCCCTCTTAAAGGGATTCCAGAGCCCTAGATAGATGGGGAAAGAAAATATACACTTCAGCAACCCCTGCTATGAGAGCATTAAATTGCCAGTTTCACATGTTGAAATATCAGCAATTCCTAATGTCTCAGTTAAAACAAAAAATGAGCACACATTCAGAACAGTCTGAATTCAAGGAAATGCAGGATCTGTTGCATGCAGCTGAATAGGTGGGCAAACATACTTTACAATGCGGATTTGAGTCATTGGAAGTTCCTGTAGAGCAGCTGTTACTGGCTCTGTCATACATAGACATGCTTGGTTAAAAGAACAAACCCTCCCTGACCATGCTAAAGCAAAATTATTGGATGCACCTTTACAGCAGGATGTATTATTTGGTGTCAAAGCAGAAGAGGTTTTAAAGAAAATGGAGGAAAAGGCAAAGTCTATGCAAACGGTCAAGGATTTTTTGCAGATGTTCATCGTGTTTCACTGTTGCAGTCATCACTGTAGGGTTCTTCCTGCTGGCAGGCAGCCCTCGGTCAGCCAGAATCCCAAAGTCTGGGTACAGCGTTGGCTGTGCAGTCACCCTCCCTGACGTCAGTGCGCCAGGGGTATAATGTTCCCAGCTGACGCCATGTTCTCCAGTCTTTCTTGCCGCACGGTGGAAGCAGTTCACAAGTGCCGGTCGGCTGACTCCTGTTATTTTTGGTGCTTCATACCGAAGACATTCTTCTTTTCAAAGCTAAGTACCCCGTTGGGGAAACTTTTTTCCTGCTCCAGACTGATGTCAGAAAAAGTTAATAATTGTATTTCATGTGGGAAGCAAATACCTCATAAGGATTTTCACTTTTACTGTATTCCTTGTCTAGGCCCTGACCACGACGTAGCTAGTTGTCGGTTTTGTGCTAGATTTAATCAACGTACTATTAAACGGAGATACGATTTTGCCTTTCATTACTTTGGGAGGCGATTTAATTATAACATGTCGTCGGACATGCTTCCGACTTCCGGAGTTCATAAAAGGCGCAAGGATAAGGATAGGCCTCCAAGGTCCAAATAAGACAACAGTTTACAAGCAGAGACAGCTGCTGGTTTGGCCGTCAGTGAGGCAGTTTCGCAGCCCCTGTCGTCGGCCATTACAGAACTGCTTGCCAAAACGGACTCCCACGAGGAGCCAACTAGGCCTTTGAATACGCCAGGTGCAGGACCTTCAGATACTGCTCCCTCGGATGGGTCCAGAGCCGCTGTACAGGTACCAGCTTCCGAGGGGGTTTTCAGGCCTACACAGCTTCAGGCAAAGGCATGAGAAGTCATGCTTGGTTAAAGGAACAAAATTTGCCAGATCAAGTGAAAGCAAAGTTACTGGATGCTCCTGTTCAACATAATGTTTTGTTTGGGTCTAAGGCTGAAGAGGTTATAAAGAAAATGGAGGATAAGGCAAAATCCATGCAAACGGTTAAGGATTTCTTACAAGTTCAGCCTCCTAGATTTAGCAGAAATTGGCCAGCTAAAAACTGGTCTTTTCCCAGCTTGGACAGGCCTCAGAGGGGTAGATATAGGCGCCCCATAGGGAGGGCCCAAGCACAGACCTCTTATAGACCTAGACAGTGGAGTGCTTCCACCCCCAGGGGTGGAGAAGAATAGGTCTCAACCTTATAGGAAACAGGCTCAGTGACTCCCCCTGCATGGCTCCAGGAACTTCTCTCCTGGAAGCTCCTCTGGGAGGAAAACTTTCTCATTTTCACCGAAGTTGGACTTACATAACCCAAGACAAGTGGGTTCTGGATGTAGTTTTAAGAGGTTACAAATTCCACTTTCACACCTTACCAAAACCCAACAGATGGCCAGACCTACCAAAAACTCAATGGGAGAGGCATTAAAACAGGTGAGGTCCCTCATGGCTATGAGGGCCATAGAACTGGTTCCAAATTCAGAGACGGGACAAGGCTTTTATTCAAGACTCTTTCTAGTTCCCAGAAAGCAAAATACTTGGAGACCCATCCTGGATCTGTCAGTCTTAAATACTTTCCTGGAGATATCAAAGTTCATGATGCTTACTCTGCAGCAGCTCCTTCCAATGTTGAGCAAAAATGCATGGATGGTGACATTGGATTTAAAGGAGGCTTACCTACACATTCCTATCAGACAGGAGTGCAGAAGATACCTCAGGTTCAAGGCAGGCTCGAAACATTACCAGTTCTCTGCGCTGCCCTTTGGCTTGTCTACTGCGCCCAGGGTCTTTACCAAGTGCCTGGCACCAGTAGTAGCTTACTGCAGACTCAAGGGAATTCAAATTTACCCTTATCTGGACGACTGCCTTATTCAAGCAGACAGCAAGGACATTTTACTCCAGCACCTGGAATTTGTTCAGAATCTACTCAAGTACCTGGGATTCACTGTGAACGTAAAAAGTCAAATTTGACACCCACTCAACAGATAACTTTCCTGGGTGCTCTTTTAAACATAACAACCCAGATGGCATTCCTGACATCAGAAAAACAACTACAGCTGGCTTCAACTTTCAAAAGCCTGACGTTAATGTCTCAGCTAACTGCAAGGAAATTCCTGCAGGCTTTTGGTTACATGGCTTCCTGCATCCTACTCATACCATATGCAAGACTGCATATGAGGAAGATACAATGGTACCTAAAAAGCGTATGGTCCCAACATTGTCATAGAAACAGTGATTGCTGTCTTGCCTTGCCTGCAAAAGGAATTCCATTGGTGGGCCATGGCATGTCTTCAAAACAAAGGGAAAGCCTTCAGTCTACCTCCAGCCTACCAAGTGATAACCATGGATGCCTCGGATTATGCATGGGGAGCTCACTTGCAGGGGAAAGGCCTGCAAGGTTTTTGGACAGAGGATCAACTTAAAAGAGATTATGGCTGTGCAGAATGCCCTCTTGGCTTTCAGGGATCTTTTACAGCCAGGGCAGCTACTGATACGGACAGACAACACCACAGTTATGTGGTACATAAGCAAGGGGGGTTCATACTCATACCCCCTTTGCAGACTAGCCATGACTCTATGGAACACAGCACTAGCTTGCAAAGTGGACCTACAAGCTCAATTCCTGCCAGGGAAACAAAACACTCTGGCAGACAGCCTGAGCAGGAACCTGTCAGACCCACACAAGTGGATGCTAGACACCCAAATATTCAAGATGATTACAGAAGCCTGGGGCTGCCTGGACATAGATCTATTTGCATCTCCCCACAACTACCAGTTACAGACTTTTTGCACAAAGACATATCACAAGCTAGCATGGAAAGTGGATGCTCTCTCATTCAGTTGGAAGAACCTCTCTGGGTATGCCTTTCCACCACTACCTCTTCTACCAAGGGTGTTATTAAAAATAAAACAGGACAAACCAAAGCTGATCTTACTAGCCCCGAATTGGCCTCGGCAGTTTTGGTACTCAACACTGATAAATCTATCCCAGGAACCTCCTTGGATTCTACCTCAGATTCCAAATCCTTTGTCTCAACATCAGGGCCAGGTCCTGCACGCTCATATTAAAACTCTCATCCTGGCAGCCTGGCGTATTCAGGGTCTATGATTAATCCTACCCTTTCCAAACAGGTCATGGATGTTGTCTTAGAAGCCAGAAGGCCTAGCACTAGGAAGTCTTAATGAAGGTAAATGGAAGAGATTTTGCACCTGGATGCATGCTCAGGAATCAGATCCTCACATTCCAAATATTCCATTGATTTTACATTACCTGACAGATATGTTGCATAAGGGTTTATCTTTTTCCTCCATAAAAATACATGCCTCAGCTATCTCTGCACATTACAATACAGATCCTCCAATTTTTTCACATCCACTTCTGAAACAATATCTCAGAGGAGCAAAGAATTTAAGGCCCCCTAGGACACCACCCATTCCTGCCTGGGACCTCAGTTATGTCCTGGAAAAACTTACTCTGCCTCCTTTTGAGCCTGCTGCCACATCTGATATAAAGTATTTATCATGGAAGACTGTTATCCTACTGGCTTTAATTTCAGCCAGGAGAGTCTCGGAGTTACAAGCGCTCATGGCTGTGGGACCTTACATTATTTTTCATCAAGACAGGGTTTCTTTGAGGACTAACCCTACTTTCATGCCTAAAGTGGTTTCTAAAGTGGCTTTAAACCAAACTATTCACCTGCCAACTTTTTTCCCTAATCCACAAAATAAGGGGGAGAGGATCTTGCATTCTTTGGACGTGCACAGGCAGCTTCACTTTTACCTGGACAGAACCAAGGATGTCAGGAAAACAGAACAACTGTTTGTTTCTTATGCAGCAAATTCCCAAGGCAAAGCTATTTCAAAACAGACCATTTCTAAATGGATTGCTCATGGAATCAGATTTTGTTACTCTCATCATGGAAAGCAAATTCCAGGAAAAATTAGGACTCACTCTACCAGAGCTGCTGCTACTTCAGCTGCCTTTCTCAGGGGAGTACCTACCAAAGATATTTTGGAAGCTGCAACTTGGAGTTCAGTGCATACTTTCTCTAAGCACTATAATCTAGGGCAGGCTTTGCTTCTGCAGTCTTGCAAGGCCTTCTAGCCGCCCCTTCTACTCAGTAACCACCACCCTTTATCTCAGCTTTGGGATTCAACCCTACAGTGATGACTGCAACAGTGAAACACGATGAACATAGTACAGTTGTGTACACTTACCATAAATGTAGATGTTAGTGTGTCTTCACTGTTGCAGTCTGGGTTACCCACCCTCCTGTCCCCTCTTATACTTTTATTGGTGTGGTTCCCTACTTCACCCTTCTTCTGAGGTGTATTTGCTACAGGGTATGGGGTTTTGTTGTATGTTACATTTTTGTTTTACTTTTTGCCTTTACTTTTGGCCACCTGACATCTGGGGCAAGAAAAACTGGAGAACATGGCGTCGGCTGGGAGCTTTATACCCCTGGCGCACTGACTTCAGGGAGGGTGACTGCACAGCCGACGCTGGACCCAGACTTTGGGATTCTGGCCAACCGAGGGCTGCCTGCCGGCAGGAAGAACCCTACAGTGATGACTGCAACAGTGAAGACACTTGAGCATCTACATTTATGGTAAGTGTACACAACTGTACTGTACTGTACAACCCCCTCGTTTCAACAGAAATTGGCCAACAAAAAACTGGTCCTTTCCAGCTTCAGACAGATCACAGAGGGGCAAATACAGATGCCCAAGGGGCAGAGGTCAATCACAGGACCCTTACAAACCTAGTCAGTGGGGTTCTGCTACCCAGAAAAGAGGAGAAGACAGGCCCCAAGCTAGCAGAAGACAAACACAATAACTCTATCCTCAAACTACCAAGCAAATCTCTCCTGGCAGCTCCCTTGTGAGGAAAACTCGCATTTTTTGCAGACAACTGACACGTCATCACAAAAGAAAATGGGTTCTAAACATTGTCTCTCGAGGATACAGATTCCACTTTCACATATTACCAAGGATAAAAGGAATGCCAAACCTGCCACCAAATCAATGGGCAGAGGCACAAAAACAAATTACAGCTCTCATGGACATGAGAGCCATTCAACAGGTACCTACACAGGAGCAAGGACAAGGATTTTACTCAAGACTCTTTATAGTCCCCAGAAAGGACAAAGCATGGAGACCCATTCTGGATCTTTCAATTCTGAACACCTATCTGCAAGTACCAAAATTCAAGATGCTAACACTACAGCAGCTTCTTCCCATGCTGGGCAAGAATGCTTGGCTAGTCACTTTGGACCTCAAGGAGGCATACCTGCATGTCCCTATCAGACAAAATTGCAGAAGATACCTCCACTTCATTGCAGGTTCAACACATTATCAATTCTCTGCACTGCCCTTTGGCTTATCTACTGCGCCCAAGGTCTTCACAAAATGCCTGGCACCAGTAATTGCATACTGCAGACAAAGAGGAATTCAAATATACCCATACCTGGACGACTGCCTTATTCAAGCAGAAAGCAAGGACATTCTTTTAAAGCATCTGGCATTTGTCAAACACCTTCTAAGTTGCGTAGGGTACACAGTAAATGAAAAGAAATCAAAACTAGTGCCCTCACAAAACATAATATTCCTGGGTGCCGGCTTGAATACAATGGCCCAGATGGCTTTTCTCACGCCAGACAAACGACGACAGCTGATTCAATATTTCAAAATAATGGCAACAAAGACCCAACTCCCTCCAAGAAAAATTCTGCAGGCCTTGGGATGCATGGCATCTTGCATACTACTAATACCATTTGCAAAACTTCATATGAGGAAATTACAATGGTACCTGGAAAGTGTATGGACTCAGCACAGCCACAGCTTGGAAACAATGATACCACTCATTCTCTGCCTTCAACCGGAGTTTCTGTCATGGGCACAGGCATGTCACCTCAACAAGGGTCAGCCTTTCACCTTACCCACAGCCAGGCAAACTATGACAACAGATGCATCGGACTATGTCTGGGGAGCACGCATGGCAGGGCAGTGTATTCAGGGCAAATGGACTTCAGATCAGAGGCATCTGCATATCAATCAAAAAGAAATGCTAGCAGTACAGAATGCCCTAACAGCTTTCAAGGACCTTCTACACCCGGGACAACTAATAATAAAGACGGACTATGCCACAGTAATGTGGTACATAAACAAGCAAGGGGGCACACATTCCTACCCTCTATGCAGGCAAGCAATGACCTTGTGGAACACTGCACTGTCTTACCAGGTTCAATTAGAAGCACAATTCCTGCCAGGAAAGAAAAACAAATTGGCAGATGACCTAAGCACAAACATCATGGATCCACACGAATGGAAACTAGATCCACAAGTATTTGCAATGATAGCTCAGAAATGGGGACGCCCAGACATAGATCTGTTTGCAAGCCCCCACAACCACCAACTTCAAAAATTTTGCACA